>NC_030986.1:6198567-6366607 GCF_000149955.1 Fusarium oxysporum f. sp. lycopersici 4287
CTGGAGCAAAAGACGTGCTGAGCTAGCTAGGTACAGGGAAACCCCGCTTCCTTCACCATCCAGCATACCAATGGCACAAAAGGTGCTGTATTTCTCAAGCCCGTCACCCGTCAGCGGGTTCGGGGGCAATCTATTGTCGAACTTTTTCCACCGACCAGAATTCTCTCGCGCATCACTACATCTGCCGACGCAGTCCACAATCTCCAGTAACCAAGTTGTAGCTCGTAGTCGACTGTCGCGGCGGCAGGGAAAAACCTCGGGAAGGAATCAGAGGCCGACGGTGCGGCTTGCCTTCAAAGGAGAAAAACCCATCGCAATCGGCGTCGTTGATCGGGAGGATGTCGCTACCGATGCCATGGGCATCGTCCTCCGATATCTAAGGCGTTCTGGTTCTGAGGTGCCGCCATTAGATCCGACAAAGGTGTTGTCAGAGAAGGCGAACTCTCCAAAATTCCTTCTCTGAAAACTGCTGTTAGGGAGCCGATAGCATCCCCGCAGTTTTGTGTGGTCGCGTGGCCTGCAGAAAATCCCGCTCCTAACACGGCACTAACAGTGCGTGCCAAGAAAGAATTTTTACAGGGGAGAGTTTGGCCTTATGGCGTCAAAGAAGATGCACCTCCCGTGCAGGGTAGGCGCCCAGGACGCGGAGACCCACGGCACGTCGCTCGCCCAGATCTCGCAGGCTGGCCGCTGGAACCAGAGCGTGCTCTGCCAGGCCTATCTTACGCATCTACCGCGCCAGTTCATGCGTATTGTCGCCGGCTTCTCGGCGTCACCCGGGGACTACTTCCTCGCGCGTGCGGCCCACGAGCCCCCGTACGTCTTACAAAAGCAGCTCTGGCCGTGGATCGAGGAGTGGGAGCCTCGCTTTGAGGCTCGCGCGCGCCGGCAATGCTGGGCAGAAGGTGGCCTCGACGACGACGACCTAGCCGCCGACGGCTTCCTTAAGCTTATGCGGCGCCTGCGCATAGTACTGTTACAGGACCTGGCTGTATTACAGCCTCGCTATTTGTCGCTACCCTTCTTCGCCTACGCCCCTTTTAACGGGCCCGAATGGGATGAGTTCGCCGTCGCCGTTCGCTCTGACGCGGTAGGGGCTACGGAGCCGTTAAGCCTGCTCGTACAATGCGCGCTGCCAGAGCTTAGCGGTGTGTTAGAGAGCACACGCGAGGCCGTCTTACAGAATAGCCAGCGGCTGGCCATCCGGCTAGAGGCCCAGCTAGAAGGAATTCAGGACGGCCTCGATGCCCTCCTCCAAGGCAAGGTCCATGTCACCTTTACCGGCCACTTTAGAGCCGGGCCAGCAGTGTCGCTGGCGCCGGCGCCGCCGTCGACAGCCCCTACCTTGAACTTCAATACGGCTCCGGCTCCGGCTCCGGCTCCAGAGCCTCCAGTACCAGGTATGCCCGTCGTTGCAGCCCTGGCCAAGGTCTTTACAGTGCGGGATGTCTGGAAGGAATGGAAGGAAGGGATTGCAGGTCAGCCGGCCATACGGGTGCTAGAAGAGACGTGGGGAAGCCGCTGGCGCCCGGGGAACGGGATCAGGGTGCAGTTCTGTCGCCGGAAGGTGACCTGGGACGAGCTCTTACGCGCCGGCCGGAGCTTGAACCGGCTCGTCGACAAGCTCAAACAGCGCCGCCGGCGGGGCCAGGGTCAGGGCCGGATACGGGTACAGGTAGGGAACCCCGTGCCCGATGACCCAGGCCCGGGACCAAGGCCGACTCGGGGCCAGGGCCATCGGGGGCGCTGGGCTCGGCTAGGGAGGAGGCGGACCGCCCCTCGTCGACGGTAAGCTGGCCGTTAGGTAGGATCTTTATATATTTATAGCAATAACTAGTCTGTATCTATCTATCTATCTAGAAGGCGTATTCTTTTATTAATTCTTTTTTTTCTTTTTTTTTTTTTTAAAAATATTAAGGAGCAGCAGGATCAGCGCATTGCTATGTCGTAGTCCTTGCAGCGAAGCCTGGCCCCCCAGCCGCTGCACATGCAAATATCTCAGCGCCCGCTCATCTATATAGCATCGCTCTTGAACCAAACGGACCGCCAGAGCGTAGCAGTCCTCCAGCCCTGGAATTGCATCGATTTGGCTCCTAACCGTCGAGATATTCGCGTGCGCGGCGCCGGGCACTTATCAGATGGTAGTTGTGTAATCACATACGATTTCCCGAAATTACTCCGCAAAACGACCCCACGATAAGTTCTGCTTATCATGTAACGTTACGTTATTTTATTTGGGAAGTAAATAACTATAGGATAGGTTGTTTTTAAGTGCACAGTATACTGGGATACTCGCTTGTCTGGGACACTCGCTTATCAACCACGTTATAAAGTTGGCTATATATAAGAGTATAGCCTAGGGAGTCTTGCCGCAGTAACTAACGAGCTAGGGTATCCTCTTGACTCTTTCCAGGAGCAGTACGCCATTTCTGGAAGGACAGACCCCAGGTAATGACCTGTGTGACCTGTCACGGCTCGCAGTTTTACAAGACAAAAAATCTCAGCGTTGCTCTGTTGTCAACCGAATGTTAAGCCAATAGGCCCCTGCGAGTTTAGATCAGCTGAAACAATTAATTCAGGAAACTCTGTCCGCCAATGTGTCTAGACTATCGATCCAGTGACAGCGTCTGAGGATCGGATCACGTTTGTCAGCTTTTATTAGCCTAAACAGTCTAAAGGGAGCCTTTCACTAACAGCTTAAAGCGTGCCTTGCCTTAATTTTATTGAATTTTCTATTCCAAGCCTTTTTCTAGATAAGTCATATCATAAATAAACTTGCCTGGCTGTTGGTCCAGCAAGGTAATCCACATAAACGACTTCAAAATGTCTTGCATTTCTTTCCAACTACTTACCCAGCATTTATCAGCCTGCTTTCGCAGACCGTCCCTTATCCATACTTCGTCTGATGTGCTGAACAATGAAAGAGCTCCAGTCATTAAGAGCCAAATCATCAGCTGAGAAGATATCCCATCGACAAGCTCGAGGCCCAGTACGCAGTTTTTGTAGATAGTAGGAAAGCAATGGTAAGGGAGTTTGATATCTTGCCACTGCAGTAACACATGGTAAGAAAAGGCCAATAGCCCATGTCGTATAGCTTCATTGATCGAGCCGGCAGTGAAGTCCATGCGCAGCAGGCGATACATTACCGCAGTCATCGTTTCATGGGATAGTCTGCGGGCGTATTAACCGCTGAGTCTGCGTCTCAATATTCACTAGCACACAAAATCTTCTCATAATTCGCCAAGCTGTCGCCAAACTGCTGTCCAAGCTTTCAGAAATCTCAATGTACTCTTGGGAACTCATCTTGTCGTCCCAAACTCGCAGTAGATTATGGGAATAATCCGGAACCGGCTGTGAAGGCTGACTGAAGAACACATGGCCCGCACCCATTGTGCGTCGCGATGCTAAGATCGCACCTACGAAGGATCAGTATTTCTAGCCGATGGCTATAAGTTGTTGGTATAGTTTACCTCAACATCCCTACTTCAAGGGCTTTGCCCCTGAACACATATATACCTCCTCTCAGATCCACCATTTTATGAAGGCCTTGCATATGCTGCTTTGATGTCTGATAATCCCCATCGAAATGTGCAGCTTCAGCAAGCTTCAAGACCACACTGATTGTAGAGTCGGAAACTTTTAGTTCTTCATCTTCCCCTAGAAGCCTTTACTTCAGAAGTGTCAGGCCTTTCTGGAAGTGAAGCAACGCCGCTAAATTGATGATACTCTCCAGATGGCGAAGAACCCTGTCAATGAAGTTTTCCACTGCGAACGCCGTTATGTGTAGACCAACAACGTCTCGTGCAGTGGGGTAATGTCCCTCATTGTTCTCTTCCTGAAGGCCAATCGCCACTTTTAGAGGGAAGATAACCTTTCTTGCGAATGGTGTAACTTAGTTCATGTCAGTAAGCCGGAGGTTTCTTGGAAGCCTGAGTTACGAACCTTTAGCTATGTTTAAAAGCATCGGCAGCTCTATATCAGCAGCAAACTCGACGTAAGACAAATCCGAGCCGACAGGGCTAGGTATTAGTGAAGTATACAAGCTGCCCACTTCTTCCGGTTTAATTTCATGAAAGTAATGACGGCAGGGGGCCAACGCACGGACGAAAAGTGTGTAATTCAATAAATTACAGGCAGTCCTTGGTACAGTAATAAGTAGGGTGGAGAAAGGAAGCATGAGAGAGATGTTGGGCGTAGGTCTACCGGGTGTAATAAACTTGTATGTGTGCCCTTTCCGTACAGAGTATATCGCATCCCAGGCCGTAATTCAACCCCATAATCTTGTTAAGATTATACTAATTATTCTTGTGGCATAAAATGATTATCTTCAATAAGCGCTACCGCGTATCCGTATAGGCGGATGTCGCACTGAGCGTGCTTAAAGGGTTAGAGTGAATATCATGAGCAGCAGCAAAATGTGTTGATTGATTGTTCTTCGTTATCTCTTGTGCGGGGAATTCCATCCCGCAGAGTTACTTAAAGCATATAGCTAGATTACTAATGCCTACCCTGCGACAGCGGAGAACTATGTCGAGAGTCCATGGCTGAAATGCGGGGCGGGGCCAATCAAAGCATTCCACGTGCCGCTCCTTGTGAACGGCGATACGGATACTACAGGCGACACGGCTCAATATTACCGGTAGCTCATATCCTCTTCTGACGATCCGGTGTTATCTACGTCTATAGACAGCTCGTCATATTCGCCAGACGTGGAATTATCAACGCTAAACGGCGGAAAGAACATAGCAGGTGCTGGCAATGGGACTGGCGTTAATCTCGTGATACGCCCCGACAGATACTCAATCTCGATAGACGGCGATTGCTCGGTTACTTTTGTTTCTAAACCGCCAGGGATAGGACATGAGGTCAACGTCACCGCCCTTTGATCAATGGCCCCTTTTATGCTTTCGTTGGGTCTCCTAGTCTGAGGCTTGGAAGCCTGTGGGAGGATATCTTGTTTGGGCCGCTTTGTATCGACAACTACAATAAAGTGATCATCGGGGAGAACGCCGCCAAGTCCGCAGGGTTCTAAAGGTTGCTGTTGCGACACGTACTGCTGCTGATCGTCGTTCCAAATCAGATCCAGCTCGATGTCGCTGGCTTGTTCACAGTCATTGTTTATCATACCCGGTTCTCTATGATCACCCTCATGCGTGGAAGAAGTCATCTGATGTAGACCCTGGCCTCGATCTGTCAATGGCCTATAGCTGACGGAGGACCCAGATGTTGTTCGTCGATGAGAATGAACCAAGTATGACTGCTGAGAATCCTTCCGATTTTGGCTACTCAAGGGCGTGCGAATGGTTGGTGATACATCAACTGGATCAGCCGATAAATCGGTGCAGAAAGGTACGTCGCTGTAGTATGTAATAGCACCTTCGCGGCGTTGCAATTTGCCAGCCGACCCTCCACAGTCATTCAAGCCTAAGTCCCTCGCCAGGGTTATCGTCGTCCACGGCTATAGCCGAGCAAACCGACGCATGCTGTGAAGTGTTCGCATCTGATGATCCCTCCCGAACAAACAGTGGCTTGTAACGGAAACTTTCAACTCGAGCGTAAAACTGCGGATCAAATGCAGACACATTCTTATTTAAACCTCTGGATTGGGATTCATTGCTAATGAACGGGCTCGTCTTCTGATGCTCACGTGTCTTTTCCGAACCATCGATATTATTGACAGGAGGACTTTCTTGCGAATGGTAGATAGAGATGCGGCTACTGAACTTGGTATCTTTAGATCCGCCTTGCCATCGGATTTTATGCCCGTCAGTAGATAGCTGAAACCTAGTGCTGATTTCTAATACGGCGGAGCGAACGAAGTCAGGAGTTACGTTGATCAAGTGGAGCTGGGCCAAATTGTATAGCAGGTTCAGAGACACCCAGCCTTCAGCGTCTAGGTGGATGTCCTGGATACTCTGCTGTCCAGGCAATATGTTGGGCGATAGTAGGTCCAAATGTCGGATATAGTTCATATTCTCAGACGGAATCTGAGCACGATCAGGGTCCAGATCACAAGGTCGCGTTGGTCGCTGTTTTGGAAGAAGCAGGAGTGGGGGAAATGGCTTGGTAGACGAGACCAAGCCTTTAACATTGCCTTCTGTCTCCATGTTGTCCTTTTCGGGATCAGAGGCCGATCCATGGGCACTTAAATGGCACTGATATTCCCAAGCGCGAGATTGTTGTTCTAGAGGGAGGAATCTGGCTTCCCGGATAGGCTCAGTTTCATGAGTGGGTGGTTGGTAGGCGGATGATGAGTCCGCCACCTGTTTATCTGCTACAACGCGCGCCATGATGAAGCTGCCACCTGGGCGCAGAGGCGACATTTTTGAGACATCGGCACTGTTACTTCTGCCTGTGAAGAACTGTTCAAGGCGACGAACAACAAGACTCTTCCGCTCCTCGTCTGTCATGATTACATGCTGTGGGTATAGCCCGTCAGGAACATCTCGTAGATAGTCCTCGACCTTGCCCTTTGATGATTCGGTTGAAGGCAAAATAGGGAGGTAAAATGGCGTTCTCGAAGATTCGCCACCGGCTGACATGGAGGCGTAAGCGGAGTCAGCCGGCCGGAGGCTGGAACCTGTAGAGGGAGCATGGCTGCGCTGAACTCCAGCTTTGGAATATATGTGATCGCGATTGTGGGGGGATATCCTTTTCTTTTTTTGCGATGATGACGCCTCTGGAGACCCCTCGTGATCCGCGGCAAGGTCTCTCAGTATGGTTTCGAGCTCTCTCTTTTTCTTTTGGGGCAGCCCATAAACCTTGATCTCAAACAGCTTGTCTTTATGAAGCAAGGCCGGACCTGGTTGCTTATAGCGCTTGAGCTCCTTCTTTAGTTGTTGAATCTCCAGCGTTAGGTCGTCGATGACGCTGCGGTAGTCGTCAGAGCTACTGCTGTGCGCCGTGATAGGACCAGGAGGGTCGACATGATGTCGAGTGTGCAAGTGTAGCTTCTCTGTATCCAATAAATCAGATTCTTCCCGGGAGGAGGAGAGATTAGCTACAGGTTTGCATTAGCCTCTTCTAAATTACTACAAGTTCGCTATAGGTAGTGCATACCATCTGCGGGATTGTTGTTGGCGGTCGTGTTGAGGCTTGAGTCGTTATGCCATTCTGGTGGATCGCTTAGCACTGTCTCACGACTGCCGCTGAAGGAATCGAGATGGAGAAAACAATCGGTTGGTGGTGGCGGGGTTTTCTCTGGATTGCTTTGATTTAAGGGCATTTTGGCCCCCGTGAGTAATGCAACGCGGAGCAAGACCCTAATAGGACTGCTTAATTGTCGGTGTCGCAAGAATTGCGAGTATAGGTTACATGATAGTAAGACTTTCACGGTTCAACGACTGTGAAATACGGTCGGGAGACGTCTAGCAACGGCCGAGTGCAGCGCTGACTTCAATTCAAGTAAGTCAAGTTCGGGGGTGTAACTTGATTACTTGAAATAAAATCGTCCGTGAACTTACTTAACTTGAATTGAATTGATATACTTGAATTGAAAGCGCTGACCTGAGGCCAGGATAAAGCTATTGGTACTCTCACGCCTCCCCTTCATCCCAGCCCATCAGGTCCCCACCAAAGCTGACGACCTCGCCCACAGTGATCGCTTGATGGCCTAGCCAATTCCGTAGGCACTGTATTTCCTCTATTATCTCAGGGCTTAAGCTGTGCCTTTGCGAGCTTATTGTCAACTTTGTGACACTAAACGTCCGCTCAGGATCGACAGACATAGCAGGAATTGCCAGGATGTCGAGGGCAAACTTGCTCAAACGTGGATATTCTTCTTGGTGTTCCTTCCACCATAGAATGGGGTTCAAGTTCTCTCGCCGGACTGGCCCTTGCCTCATATAAACTCCAAGCTCATCTTCTTCTTCCATCATGTACCGATCGTAGCTCTGCATCCACTGGTCGAATTGGCTGGGCTCGTCTTGCCGCATCGCTTTTCCTACCATGGTTCTCGCTGCCTCAGACTGCTCCTTACGGGGATACTGTTGTTCAAAGAATTCCCGGACACTGTTCTTAGCATCCCGTAGCCACACTAGTTGCTCGTGGCTAGTCCAGTTAGCCTCAAGCCAAGACACGTTCCAGCGCGGGTGTAGAATAACGGCAGCCGGGTAAAGTGGCGATTGGCCAAGTAGACTGTAATACTCGTCAAGTTTTGACCAACAGTTATTGATAGAGATTTGTATGCATCGTCGGTGGTCATCATCAAGGCTCTCAGCTTGCGAGAATGCACCGGTATATTCGTCTCGAGTGTGCTGTGGCAAGTGTTTCTCGCGTCCGCGACCTTGGTCAGCTCGTGGAGGACTACATCCTGCAAAAGTCTTAGTAAAATAGACATAAGAAGAGCGAATATGAACTGGAAAGCTGTACTCGTGGTTGCCGAGGCTCTGGCAATCTGTAGCTCATCAGCAGTGCCATCCGGGGGCGAGAATATCAGCTTTTGCTCCTCGAAGAAGTTGAGCAAATATTCCATTCCGATCATCACTTCCCACAAGGCGCCGTAACGGCCTTCTTTAGCCCAGCCCTGGCACCTCATGGTGATCTCGTAGAGTGGTTTTAGTAGACTCTGTATCTCCGCCAAGAGAAGCCAGTCCTGCTGTGAAAGATGATCTTGGACAGGCACCCGTTGTCGGGGCTCTGCTGCCTTCGTGTCGAGATATGTGATGAAATGGTCAATCTGCTCTCGTTTTCGAATTGCACGCTGGATCATCATAAACGTCGAATTCCATCTGGTTTCATTGTTCTGCATCAGTTCGAGATCGATGGCAGCTCGGTCCTCCTCAAAGAGGTGATAATCGTCTTCATCGCGCTGGCTGCATGCCAGAGATTTCATCAACTCTCGCCGTTGTGGAGAAGCCCTGACGAACCGGACGATGTTATGCAGCTTGCCCACTGCTCCCCGTTTCCGCCAAAGTCGAAGCTCACGCTCTTCAACTTGGAAAGCCGCCTCGGTGAAGGCTTCTCGCTCAAATGAGTCAGGATCTTCCCCCCAGAGGAACGCTCGAGCTGCAAGGTTGACAATATGCCCAAAGCACCGTGTTCGATTGTTTCTAATATCCTCCTCGGCCATCGCAGGAGAAAGTTGACGATAGAGGCTCGCCAAGCATGTGTCATTGGACGAGACATTATCGCAGACACCCGCGCCAATCCGATCTCGTATCCCGTACTCGCCGAAGATGTCATATATTGTCGTTGCTTGGTTATCTCCGGAATGAGCTCCCCACACACGGCGCAGGGCAAGAAGTCGCGATTGGACTTGATAGGAGGCGTCGAGATAGTGAGCGTGGAGGCCAAGGAAAGCGTACCGGTTTGGAAAAGTCCACATGTCAAAGCTAAAGCTAATCTTTGTGACTGCCTTCTCCAATTGACACGATATTGCTCCCTTCTTCACCTCGAATAATTTCCGCATGGTATCACGCACCGACTGCCGGCTCCACGGCACCTCTTTCGCCAATGACACATCGTGTAAGTCGAGCATTCGTCGCAAGTACGGATTCGACGGCGCCGTGAAAGGAAGATTGGCAGTAACGATCCAGCCGACCGTCAGCTCCTTCGCCTTATTAACATTGGATCTTGCAGTAGGAACCTCCAGGCAGCGCCGTTTCGAAGGGGGCTGACTGTCAGCGCGAGACGAATCTTCATACGCATTGCCGTCCGCCTCAGTGATCATATGTGACCTATATCCAGTAAGGCGCTGAAAAGGAATAAATGTCGGACTCATACGCATGTCATATACCTTCGGAGATGTTCAATTGGCGACGTGGCGTTTGTCGCGACGAACAACGAGCTCTTCCCGCGTTCATCACATTTCGAGCAAGCCCAGTAGGTCTGCAACGTCCGCAAATCAGGGCTGACTTCCGTGAGGAAGAATCCGTAGGCTTGAATCCAGCTCCACCGGCCTTTGCGGTTCTTGTTGGCAATATACTCCTCTGCTATATACCTCTTGCAGCCGATCTGAACCGTTGGGAGGTCAGCAAGAGTCGTTCTCCTAGATTTAGCCTTGATGGACGCAGCGTCAAGCTGCTGTTTTAGTGATTTGCGCTGACTGCTAATGCCCAGGAGCGTTTCTAGCGACTGCTGTTGTGCTGTCATAGCGGATCATTGGCGAACCGCGGATCGTGGATGCTTCTCACACAGATTTGGGTTCTGAGTCAGCTGCGACACGTCTCGAACACGCGGGCGAACAAAACAATAAATCCGCGACACCCCTACCATGTCCCTGGATCATCATTGGTGCAATCAGCTCTGGGCCACATTCCGGACCACATCAAATTCATTACCCTACACCTTGGGCCTGACGAACCCCGAAGGGCCTCGTCCAACTCTCCCCTGTAAAAATTCTTTCTTGGCACGCACTGTTAGTGCACTGTTAGGAGCGGGATTTTCTACGGGCTACTCGGCCACACAATACTGCGGGGACGCCATCGGCTCCCTAACAGCAGTTTTCAGAGAAGGAATTTTGGAGAGTTCACCTTCTCTGACAACACCTTTGTCGGATCTAATGGCGGCACCTCAGAACCAGAACGCCTTAGATATCGGAGGACGGTGCCCGTGGCATCGGTAGCGACATCCTCCCGATCAACGACGCCGATTGCGATGGGTTTTTCCCCTTTGAAGGCAAGCCGCACCGCCGGCCTCTGATTCCTTCCCAAGGTTTTTCCCTGCCGCCACGACAGTCGACTACGAGCTACAACTTGGTTACTGGAGATTGTGGACTGCGTCAGCAGATGTAGTGATGCGTGAGAGAATTCTGGTCGGTGGAAAAAGCTCGACAGTAGATTGCCCCCGAACCCGCTGACGGGTGACGGGCTTGAGAAATACAGCACCTTTTGTGCCATTGGTATGCTGGATGGTGAAGGAAGCGGGGTTTCCCTGTACCTAGCTAGCTCAGCACGTCTTTTGCTCCAGTAGGAGATCTGGCTTCGTTACAGCCACCCAGACGAAAAATATACAAACAAACAAACAAACAAACAAACGAAGGGCCTCGTCACTCCCAGGACCGTCGCACAGGAAAACCCATAAAATACAGTATTTCAAGTAAATCAAGTAAATCAAGTTTGAGGCATTATGAACTTACTTACTTGAAATATATAGGGCCGTCAACTTACTTGACTTACTTGAAATACTTGACTTGATACTTGAATTGAGGTCAGCGCTGGCCGAGTGTCCTGTAGAGCAACAAGGTGGGTTAGCAACATAAAAATAAATAAAAATTAAATAAAAAAACCACTCATAAATGAAACCAGATGTGGACAGGAATCGAGCTGTCGCAAAGCATCGCAAATAGGATCGTGGAATATGCAGTGGCCAGGCGAATGTGTTATGCTAGCTTTGGGGGAAAGCCCCGAAAGTCGTTGATATGCTTACCAAAACGAAATAAAGCTATAACCGGCGACAGCGAGTTGCAGATAATTTCCAGATTATAAAATTTTGCTTCATGTAAGGGTTGTTATAGTTGAGTCTTGTGCGGTTCGTTGGGCCGACGAAATGTCTGGAACTATCCGCCCAGGAGATTGCAAGATGAATCTGCTCTTCTGCGTGAAGGCTTGGCTGCTGAAAAGTGAGGCACTTTTGGTGTAGTCGCCAGGAGGTGATCCAGCAAGAGATGTCTTGGCTGCGATACGTTCTCAAGAACTTGGCTTATTTAGTAGCCGATGAACTCAAATAGAGATTGGGAAATTGTGTCTTGCTGAATGCTTCCCTGCAACTTGCCAAGTCAATAGTCCGGCCTAGGGGTTGTTGAAGCTGCTACGGTAGACAGTAAAAAGGTCGATGTACCTGGGGTTGAATACTGATAGTCGTATGTCGGCAATTAATCATAAAAATGATTGTGACAAGGAGTCGGTGTATCGTGAACGGTGCCGTGAGGAACGTACGAGAACGGGAAAGGATGTGAGATTGAGGAGACAGCAGGCCGAACGTTGCCAGCAGCGACGGGCTAACGGGTAGGCCACTCGTCAATTGTCCGTGTAGGCGTACTAGTGAAGGAAAAGCGGAGGACCCTGGTGACCCAAGAGCCCGGGTCCCCGATGTGCCGCGGACCTATCGTAGCGTTGAAGATACGTTCTGTACCTATGAAGTGCGCCGGAGCCCGACTCCGTCATCTTGAAGACTCCTCGCATGAAATAGTCCGGGGCAGCAGGTGGGATTGTCGTAGACGAAGCCATCGCCGCGGTTTGCGACTGCGTAAAGCGCAGATTGAGGCTTTGTTCTGCACTTGTTAAGGATTTGGGTGGAGATAGATTTATGCGATTGCGGCCAGGGAGAAGAAATGTCGCAGGGTAGGCATGATCTTTACGGTCTCAGGAAACAACTGCCTTAGTAATCCAGCTGTGTGCTTCACGTAATTCTGCGGGATGTAATACCCCGCACAAGTAACAACTCAAGAACAATTGATCAACACATTTGCTGCTGCTTAGCACATTCACTTTAACCCTTTAAGGTAAGTATCTCAGGGGCCAGAGGCCGGAAAAACAATGCAGCGAGATCTGGCGTTGTGGGTCTTGAGGAATAAATTTATTCATGCTTCCTTTCATTCAGTACCCTCCTCAGTGGTTGAAGCGGGCATCAACTTTGTAAGGGCCAAGAGACGTCGTATTAGCGACGACTCTGTCCATCAGCTACCAATGGATGTGGTCACCAAGGCGCTCGACGCCAGCGTCCCCGCCATGAGCAAGATCTTTGATTTTTTGCCTGTCCCCACTCTTGTCGTCTCACCGTCGTATCGCATACAGAGAGCCTCGGCTGGTTTGCTGGAGGCGTGGGGTCGCAAGCGTGAAGAACTTATCGATCAAGACCTCTTCGTCGCCCTCTACCAGGGCTCGCTGACCGAAAGATTCGATCGTATTCCCTTCGTCTACGCCATTGAGACTGCTCTTGCGGCCCGAGCTCTCCGTCTCTGCTATTCGGCCTATACTGCAAACGGTATTTCTTGGACTGCGCGCATTATGCCTGTCCACAGAGATGACGAACTGCTGTGCTTGATCTTGGAATGGGATAAGGCCGAACTCCACACTACAGTTGCCGATGGTGTAATGACACAAAGCTGGCTGCCCATTGATGATGCTTTCCGCATCCTGGTCCAAGCTGTCAAAGATTACGCTATCTTCCTTCTCGATACCCGCGGAAACGTAATGTCCTGGAATACTGGAGCCGAGCTAAACAAGGGTTACAAGAAGGAAGAAATCATCGGTAAGCACTTCTCGACTTTTTATAGCGAGGAAGATATCCGGTCTAGGAAGCCGGAAAGAGAACTCGAGATTTGCTTGCGTGAAGGTAGGGTGGAAGATGAAGGTTGGCGCTACCGTAAGGATGGCAGCCGGTTCTGGGCTAACGTCGTTATCACGGCCATATATAAGAATGACATCCACGTCGGCTTCGGCAAGGTTACCCGGAATCTCACTGAGCGAAAAGAGGCAGAACTGCGGCTAATTGCTGCTTATGAGGAGAGCACGAAGTTGAAGGATGATTTTCTAGCAAACATCAGTCACGAGATCCGTACGCCAATGCATGGTGTGCTCTCTGCTTGCTCCCTGCTTCTGGATAGCCGCCTAACCGAGGAGCAGCGGGAGACGGCTAATATGATTGACGAGTCTGGCCATGTCCTGTTACGGATTATCAATGACATCCTCGACTACTCCAAGATTGCAGCAGGCAGTTTTTCCATCGAGAATGACAAGGTTGATATCGCTAGTGTGGCCACATCGGTCGTCCATTCTGTGCAGGCCACTGTGCAACCGGGAGTGTCCCTGAGACTGAGCCTGTCACCAAACTTGCCAAAGTGGGCAGAAGGGGATCCTCTGAGGTGCCGCCAAGTTGTTGAGAATATTGTCAGCAATGCCGCAAAGTTTACCGAACAGGGGTACATTCTGGTGAGTGTATCGCTGGTCGCGGAAGACGTGGCCACTTATACAATCCTGACTGAGGTCTACGACACTGGACATGGCGTGACGCAAGACGACGCCCAGAAACTGTTCAAGCCATTCACGCAGCTCGATACTCCGCATCAGAAGCGTCGCCAAGGAACTGGTCTCGGACTGTCCATCGCAAAATCAATCGCTGAGCTGTTGGGTGGGAATATTGGATACAAACCTAACCCAGAACGGCAGGGCAGCATCTTTTGGTTTTCAGTCAAGCTTAAGAAGCTCAACAGCCTTCAGCAAATCCAAATCGTCGATGCTCTGCCAGTCCCTAGCAGCGACCTGTCGCGACAGGAGGTTTCACAGGGCGAGGATCTTGCGGAACAGCTGACTCAGCTGATGAAGATCTCACCGATGGCGCGGATCCTCGCGGCCGAGGATAACATTATCAATCAAAAAATCCTGGTCGAAATGCTGCATGGCTTCGGATTCCGGTACATAACAGTTGTCTCGGACGGCGCCCAGGCGGTCTCGACACTATCCGCGACGACCGATGCCTTTGATCTGATACTGATGGATATTAGTATGCCGGTCATGAATGGTTACGAGGCAACGGTGCGGATACGGAACAGTGGCATACGTCTACCCATAATCGCCATGACCGCTTACGCGTTAAAGGACGATATGGAGCGTTGTTTGGAGAAAGGCATGGATGACTACATCGCCAAGCCAATGAATAAGCAACTGTTAATGAAGAAGCTGCTAAAGTGGCTTATCCACCCGGGCGGTGCGGTGCTGGCCACCACTGCCCGAGGGCGACAGAAAATTCCGCCTTATCAGCATTTGACTTCCCAGCAGCAGTGTTGAAATCTGTCACGGCAGATTTGTGGACTGTGTCTTTGGCGGCGAAAGGGTCGCGTCTCTTGCAGTAATCTTTGAGGTTGGACACAATAGCTTTATAATTGTTGTTGGCTAGGAAAGGATCTTTTAGAACGCCTTTGTCTTTTCTTTGGGTGAGCGCTTATTAGTATACAGGATGACGACGATGGAGCTATTGGTACCACCGTCGCCACCATCGATAGCCCCTTTGTCTGAGTGACTGCAGTTCGGGACGGCATGCCTCTTAATCTGTCAGAAAGAGTCGTTTGAGGGAAGCCCCGTTTCTGGGCCGCTCGATTTCCGAGATGCCGTTGTCTGTGACATCTAGTATACAATCGACAATACCTGGAGTCATTCTAAAGACAATTCGCAAGGGTTGCTGCACGTATAATTCAGGTGAGGCTTCATGGTGGCCGACACGGGAAGAAGGCATCTACGGAAGTTTTACGCGAGGGATCTGTGACCATATTGCTTCTGTGGACAAAAACAGGCATCCTGATAACAAACAACACGGCTTTTCTGAATAATTCGAAAACATTTTTGATATACTTAGTGCCGTTTTTGATCAAATATCGCATAACGTATCATAAATGATAAGTGGGTGAATCAGTCAAGTGAGCGGATCAAAAATCTCTCAACCTTACATCCAACTATCTAATCAATTGATTATTAGCCACCTAATATGTCACAATCTAATAAAGAGTCTCAAATACTTCTTGCGCCTCATACCTATCAAATTGACCCAAAATTAAGTCTCCACCGCGCGCCGTAAAGCTCTACCAGATCTCATATACTACTCTTTATCGACGTCTGGATGGCATTACTGCTTGTCTCGATACTATCTCAAACGCACGCAGACTATCAGATCTAGAAGAACAGATCATAGTTCAGTATATTCTTAAGCTAGACTCACAAGGATTTTCTCCGCGATTGCGTGATGTTGAAGAAATGACGAAGCGACTGCTTGCTGATCGCGATGCATCGCCTGTCGGCAAGCCCTGGGCTATCAATTTCATCAGGCGGCAACCAGACCTTAGCACGCATTTCCAGCGGAGGTATGACTATCAGAGGGCCAAATGTGAGGATCCCACTATTATTCGCCACTGGATTAGGCTCGTACAGAACATAATCGCGAAGTATGGTATCCGATCAGATGATATCTATAACTTTGATGAGACCGGCTTTATAACGGTAAGGTCTCAAGCGGTATAGTTATCACACGGGCCGAGAGGCGTGGAAAGCCAAAATTAGTTTAGCCTGGAAATTAGTAGTAGGTTATAGTCATCTGAGCGATCAATGCAGAAGGCTAGGCGGTCTAGCCGCTTATTGTGGTTGCAGGTCAATATCACCTTGCCAATTGGTACCAAGAAAGCAACCTCCCGGTCGATTGGGCTATAAATGGCTGGACTGATAACGAGACGGGTCTCGAGTGGCTAAAGTACTTTGACCAATATACAACCAACCAAACAATTAGTCCCTAACGTCGTCTAATCCTGACATGGAAGCCACCAATCTATCGAATTTGAGAGATATTGCGACGGGAACAATATTATCACGCTTTGTATGCCGCCGTATTCTTCCCACCAGCCCTAGCCTCTCACGGATGCTGATGTGACCAACCTCATCACTCCTCCTAGTTTCGACATGGATGTCGACAATGCCAAGCAGAAGATGGCTTTGACGAAACAAAAACGGGGTTGATTGTGGTGTTGTTAGTTCTAAGTTCATATATCCGAGGAGCACAGCTCCTTACATAGTATCCACATCCCAGCCACTAGCAGATCGGACCACGTTAGTCACACGGTCTCAACATGTGTAACAAGGCGTCACCAGCCAAGCCGTCGACTCAGCTCGTCACTCGAGTCTCCCTCTCAACATCCACACCGCGACAAGCGAAGAACCAAATATACGCGCCGTAAGCCCCCATTCTCTCCCTCCATCTGGATCACAGGCTTACCCACATGTGTCAAAAGGTGGGTTTGGCCCGATTGGTTCGCTTGGCCACCTATGGATCAACGCTCTATTGGTATATAAGGAGCACTGCCAACCCCCTTTTAGCATAGAATCAAGGCTCTTTTAACCCTCTCTTATGTGACCCTCCGCTGTGCGTGCCACAACATGGCACCTGGTGGCCATCTCCCTCTGCCGATCATTGTCCAAATTCCTTACCTTCCTTTTCTTATACGTATCCTTGACCACCAAAAGATAAGCATCATCATTCAAAATACCGGCTTGGAATATCACTTGTCAAAGGTAGCGTTATGGGCAGCCAGGAGCTCAGATGGGGTGCTGTCTGGTGCTGCTGCTGAAGTCGTTGCGCCCGACAACAGCAACCTTGAGGCCGCGAGTGGCAGCATGAAGAGCGATGTAGGCACCAGTATCACTTCTTCCAATAATGAGCACATCATACTCCTGAATACCGGAGTGGGAGCTGCCTCAAAGTTTGTTTAATTGTTCGTCGCGCGACCTGACGCGAGGGAAACGTGGCAGCATGAAGGTGCCATCTGCGCCAAAGGTAGGAGGGGGGACGGCGGAAGAAGAGTGGCCTATAAGCCCAGTCTAACCACGTGGTCCGCCTCAGCGACTCTCCACTGTCTCGGAAAACAAGACATCAATGAACGAAGCAACATGACTTGACGTGCCTCTGTGAGTCTCAATGTCCTTAGACACTCGGGCTCCAGCCTGCACGTTGGTTCCAAAATGGCCCATGGTCTGCAACTCGATGCCAGCTCCCGGCCACGACTTCGAGTTTGTCTTCTCCAGGACGACCGTATTCGAAGTTTCGGTACCGTTGTTCTGCGCCCTTACTGTCTCCTTCCCTTCCTCTACATCAATGGTGATTTCCTGGAACACCATGATGCCACCATATGACGGCGTTGCTTGTGGTAGCTCGTCCTGTGCCGGGTACGCCCCTGAATCATCTGTCGAATCAAGCGACCTCGTCCGGTTGACGCTTCCAGGCGGGCAGAGATTGATGGTTGAGTTTGACATTGATCGTGCTGAGTCAGGTGATGGAAGCCGCCTGCCACTGAGTGCGGCGGACACGGATTTTGCTTTTCGTCGCGCCCCTACTAAGGTATCGGATCGTCCGAATGGCCACATTTTGGATGAAAGCCCAATGGTGCTGTCCTGGAATCCTTCGCGACGATCTATCGTCTTAGGAATATGTCCGAATTCCACATGAACGCCTTGCGTGAAATCTTGGTTGAACTGTGGCAACACCTGTCGCATCTTGAAGAAGCTAAGAGGAACAAACTCGCAGTTGGGGCTGGTCAGCACCGAATGGATGGGGACCACCAGCCGCATCGCGATCATGGTTGCTTCCGACCGCCCTCCATCGCCTCGGCAGGGTAGGCGGGAATACACTCAACGATGCTAGTCCAGGCCCCCAGATCGGCTTCGTCCTGTCCCACCGGCTCTCAAGCATGCTTCCAAGTTCCTTAACGTTCCGGCTCTGAAAAACGCATTGTCCAGAGGTAAACCCCATGCGCAACTATCCTGCGGTTTTCCCTTTTGAAACCAGAACAGGGATAATGGGCAGACCGACATATTGGTAAACTGCATAAGGAAATGGACCTGCCAATCCTCGAGCGCATTGAATGGAAGAGCCATGGATGGGAGCAGATTTCGGGTACCCTTTCGTGCGAGGACCTCGAACCCCGAACTGACTCGGGCTCGTATTGCAAAGAAGCCTAGATGAACGCCAGGGAGCAGATGGTTCTGATCGCTTGTGTAGGTTGACATATCCCGTAGTTTTGTCTCGAACTCGTGGCTCTTGATATGCATGCTCGACCTGATGATTTCGCTGACCTGATGCAGCTCGGCAAATCGATAGCCGGCTGACACAAATCGTTCGGCGTCACG
Source organism: Fusarium oxysporum f. sp. lycopersici 4287 (assembly GCF_000149955.1). Lineage (NCBI taxonomy): Eukaryota > Fungi > Ascomycota > Sordariomycetes > Hypocreales > Nectriaceae > Fusarium > Fusarium oxysporum. Next base: position 6,217,170 of record NC_030986.1, read on the forward strand.
TTCCGAATCGGTATGGCTGATCAAGAACATCAGCGATCCACGCCCGTAGTCCTGCTGTCGGACGTTGATTCCCTTCTCTGCCATGTTGAGGCTGTCATGTTTATCGTCACCGGTCTCGATAGCCTCCGGCACAAATCCCCCCCGGTCAGGTTTTTGCTGTTGAGCCCGCGGCCGTCTGACGTTCGCACCTGTTGGCAAAATCTCGTCCCACAACACTCCGATTGACGTGAGGTCATTTCTGAGCCGGTCAGCAAGCGCCGCTGCAGCGAGACAAAAGAGTTCCCGGAAGATCATGTCGTAACTTTCAATCATCTCGCCGTGGTCGCTTACGAGCTGAATGCCACGTCGTCCGTCTTTATGCGTGCGTGAGTGCGGCAGCTGCGATACATGCTGTCTCATGCCTCCGACTAGACTCGAGATCATACCCCAGTTCCTGGATGCTAGAAACATCCAGTGGAAAAGCGGGTGGCCAATATTGAAACCTTCCTTGGTATTCTGCCTCGGTCAGTCTGCAGTCATCGGAGCTTCAGGTAGTGGTCACTCACCTTTTCCAAGAAGGAGTCAGTCACTACTGTGCTAGGAATGAGTCCATCCGGGTCAACGAGGATCCTCCCTGCCTTGTCGAAGATGGCGGCTCCAAGAGTGATCTGCTGGGCGCGGAGGGCAGATCGCCTCATGTTTCTCGCTCTGAGGATGGCTGAGATGGCAATGATGAAACAAGCACTGAGTGACTGTTGCAGGTTAGCGACGCGCGGGGTTTACATACATGCTGACAGGAGTCCATGATCTCACCAAGCAGATGACCACAACTACAGTAGCACTTCTCGACGGCTCATTGCCCTCAGGCTTAATCTTGACAAGTCGATAATGAGTTCCTACAGCAGCACACCAGTGCATCCCAGATACAGCGCCGGCGAGCACTACGGCCGAAATGACTCGCTTCCACCATGAATTAGCCCACATAGCTCTAAAGACGAAGAACATCGCCAGGGCCACATTGCTGGCAACAATGGCGATAATTGCGGAACTGACGACATATGCTGGTCGATAGACGCATGTATAGTTATCAATGGAAGCATTACCAAGATAATGCATTCCGCAGACGGCAGTGCCGCAAAGAACTCCTCCGGTGATCAGCCTCCACCAGGACACGGAGTTGTTAGTACCGACGGCGACGAAGGCAGCTAGAAGCACCAGGATGGGGACAAAGAAGGATACGGCAGTGAATCCGCTCGAGTATGCCACCTGCATATCTGGTTCTCCGTCGGCGAGATCGATGGCTCGGTTACCGATGAAGTGCTGCATGTTGAAGGACCTAGTAAGTGTATGTAAGGAATCCGGTGTAAGGCGAGCAAGTACATACCATGCACCAGATGGACACTCCACCCATCGTAACGGCGGAGCTCATGAGTAGTAAACTGTTTCAGTCAACAATCAAGTCTAATAATAAGAGTCAGGTTTGAGACGGCCGACGGAGAAGCATACTGATTGTAGAGACCCCGGAGGCCGGTTCGTCTGTTGATGAGTTCGAGCGTCGAGCCAGCACCAACCAAGCTAACAACGAAGCTGAGGGCGACGAAGCCGGCATTGTAGCTCTGAGGCACAATATGGCCCTGATACTCGCGAAGCAAGTTTTGAGCGGTCATTGTAGGCAAGGGAACCCGTGGAGGAGCAACTGTCAGTTGCTACCGCCGCGCTGGGTGAAGCGAGGATCTTTGCTTGACGTGAGTGGAATTGGCACGGCACTGCAGGTTCTTAACTGACACCGACATGCTCTACCAGAAACCGGGTCCCAGCGGCAGCTGCGCATTGCTCCTGGTTAGAGTTTACCTCATCGGCCCCACCACACTCCCCTGAGTCCGAGCTGACCTGAGCTGGATGTGTCCATTGGACAGTTGCAGTCGGGGCCTCTACGTTTACCCCAATGTAGTCGAGATGGCCTCTAGTGCTTGTTCTGAGACAGGCAGTAAGCACTAACAGATGCGGACAGGGGGATGTTAGCGATACTCGGCGCTCAATCGGGGGCTCGTCGGAATTGATTACAGGTGCGATCTGTGTTTTTGGTCCGGGGCTTTAGCCAATGGAGGCACGGCGACCGGGGGAGAGGGGGCTGGGCAGGCTTCGTGGATCAAAATGCGGGCGCTGAACCAAGCCATGAATTCGTACAATGGATGGGATGCTTCGACTCGTGTCGGCAAGCTGCTAACATGCTTTGTCATCTCGCTAACTCTGTCGAGTGCCTCCAGTCGGGACATTAGAAAAACTCCGATCAGAGAGCTAGGATTTTGTGCATCTACCGAAGCGGAATTTGACCTACTATTGACTAGAAGGCGACAAAGCAGGCACATGTGTGATGAAAGAAGATCCCCAAGCTTAGAACATGCAGTCTTGCGTGACGTGGACCGCGAACCTGGGATCAGGACTCGTAACTTTGGACGGAGGGCGTTTTCACGCCTTTTCTTTTCTCTGCCTTCCCGGTGTGGAAAAGTGGACAAGGAAGCTGGGAGCTGAGAGCGGGGAGACCAGTACTGACTTAGACTAGGGAAAGACGGGAGAGGCCACTGTCTGAGGAGCGTTGGTCCTCAAGATGTCAGGACTTGACCCACGGCCAAAGCCCCCAGAGTGAGCCTCGGCTTGCGAGACACACAACCAAGCGAGCAAGAGCAAGGACAGAAGAGAGTCCATGAGGAGCATGATATCTCTGCACGATCTCTAACAAGGAAAAAGATGCCAGTATCCCGTCAATCGTCGAAAGGCTCCGACGCGGTCACTCTCAGAGGGATTTAATCCAATTAAAGTCACACCATTAGGCTAGTTATGCCTCTTTTAGCACCGATTTTCGCTCGACCTGCACGTCGTCTAACGATAAGATCATAACTGATAGACATGCTATCGCTGCTTAAAAAACCCTGCAGCATGTAGTTTTATAACATGGGGCAAGTTACTTCGCGGAGCCTTCCGACAATTGATGGGATGAAGTTATTTGTGGAACTCGCTGGAGACAGCCGCCGCAGTTTACCATGCCGTCGGGAGATTGCCCAGAGCCTGGAGGGTGTTCCTCAGATTAGCAACTCTCTAAGGTAAGGTAGACGATCAGCGATCCTGATCCTGGCTTCTGGGGCAATGCAACTCCGCCCTGGGCCGAAGCGGAAACGATGGTGCACCCAAGAGTCTATGATCTGCGCGCCGTGACTTGCTGAAATGCTTGAACCTCCCCCCCCCCCCCCGGGGGGGCTCATGACGATGAAGCTGTAATGATTATTATGGAGATTGGGGCAATGTTGGTACACAAACGAACAAGAAGCCGCATGTTGTGATAATTGCATGGCGTCTGTTCTGGCGTCATGCCAACGCTTCCCGTTGTTAGCGGGAGCGGCTCCCGCTTGCGAGATCGTGATAACGGTACCGTAGCTCACTCAAGTTGAGGTTATCCTTATCTTCAGCTCGTCATTTTTTCACGCCGCTACTTTTTTTTTCTTTCCTCCCCCGTTGCGACTCGCAACCAAGTTGTTTCTCTCCCTTCTCAGCCTCCACAGTATAGGCTTTGCTATGTGTTGTCATCTTAGGTATCCGTCCCTGGAGAGGGGAAACAAGGCGCGAGCCTCGATAAGAACTGCGGGGCGTGCCAAGCGTTGCACGCTAGGTATATAGCTGCCAAACCGTCGATCACAATATCGCCACTAGCGTGTCATGGTTTGGAAATATGCCTGCTGGGAGCATTTCCTAAATGGGAAATCCTTGTGCACTTAACCCTCGCTAGTTTGGTCGCTCTCTCATGACATTGGTCACATGTAAACTTCAACCCTGTCTTTACTAGTAGGGCTTAGTTGTGAAGAGAATGCACCGTACTAATTTAGGCGGGTAGGCAACCTTTAGCTGGTTCCATGTCTTCCCCATGCTTCGCCCCAGCCCGGACCGTTTTAGGGCTCGTGAAAACTTTGACACCTTCAATGAGAAGCTTGCCCCTTTGTTATTTTCTGGGTAAGAGGAGAATAGGGTGGCCGAGAAACAAACCCCGCTTAGGGTTAGGATAGGGTTAGTATTAACTATCTAAGCTACCTTGCCCTAGTGTTTTCTTCTAACTAAAGATATAGCTATACCCGTTGGCGTAAAGATAAGAGTGGAAATTTTTCGCATATTTATCTGACAACAATGTCTAGTAGACCTCATTGAACATTCTTGTCAGACATTACGTGTATTCGATCCATTAACGCAGATTCGTGTATTCATGTTATGTTGTGTTCAAATTCTGCCCCTTGGAGGCTTTACGGTTTACGTGCGCAATCTTAGATGACCCCTGCTTGCGCGTGGCAAACACCTGTTCAACAGATTGAGGCTTGTGGGCACTGAGGAGATGACAACTGAGGAGATAAACGAACGGCGGAATTTCTAACACCCCATCTCAGTCAATATTAATTACATAACTATAATATCTCTAATTCTAAAATACTACTTAGGATTATTTATATAAATTATAACTCCCTCTTAGATATCCGCAAACTATATTTAGGCTTGCCGCACCTCCTGTAATTTTATTTACTTGCTTAGTCCACCCTAGGCTAACTACCATTGCTGCCTATTTCCTTCTCGATCTTCTTCTTTATACAGTTCTGAGATATCATATATTGCCCTGCTTAAATAGAAAGTATTCCACCTAGTTAGAGACTTGTTCTTTTTGCCCTCCGGTGTGGCGTCTAGAGACTGAGTTGCTTAGCCCCGCCACCAATCGAGCCGAAATAAAAATGCCTGATGCACGGGCCTGTTGTTGAGGAAAGAAGACTTGATTCAGGATACATCGTCTTGCAGTGGGCAGCAACACATGCACCAACTTCGCTCCCGATAACTTCCAACTCATCTATTGCATATGATTAAGGACAAAGATGGACGCTGTCCAGTTTCTACAGATCATATTAGACGAAATTTGAGAGAAGGGAGATGGCGCCCTCAATAGGCTCATTTTTCTGGGTTGTTGGTGGTAACGCTAGAGGAGAGACGGCCCTGGCATCAGGATATCCTTTCGTCAAACATACAAATTATCACCAGCATAGATGCAGATGATCTCCACATCGGCTCGATTCGGAGATGCAGTCCTTGTCACATGCTGCTCAGGTTCTCGTCTTGCTATCTTTCCGATAATAGACTGCTCCGCGACGGTGCTGAGAACCCGAGCTACGGCGCGTTGAGGCGAGGGTGAGGTGCTCAAGGGACGAGCGGATGCGAATATTTCCTTGGAGGGGCTTCGCAAAGGAGTCGATATGTCACCGGTGCTAGAAGCAGGAGTGTTGGTCTGTTGTGGCTCCGGTGTAGTGGTCAATCCGCCAACAGGTAGGCACGCAGCTGCAGCAATATGCTCGAGAAGCTTCTGATGAACGCGGGTTTGTCGGTTCTCTGCCTGTTCCAGCTTCATCACCCAGTCATCAATAGAGGCATCCAGACTCGCAAGTACTTCCTCCTGTTTCAGCAACAACTCATGGCTGAACTTGGCGATACTAGAAGAGCGCAGGTACTGGCAAATGCGTGAGTGGAGGTTCCGGCGGCCTATGCGGAGAGCATTGTAGGTATGACGCAAGTATTCAATCCTCTCATCCAAGTGACGGAGTTCCTGTATAATTATTAGTCGGGTTCCGCTGGCAATACTGACTATATGACTGACCTTAGAAAGCGTCTCGACATCCGCTGACTTAAGAATATCAAATCGTCTTACCTGGTCGAACGCTTTCTTTTGAAGTAAAGTAAGTTCAGACTGCTCGAGTTGCTCAAAGGCATCGGCTTGCTTCAGACCAATAGGCAACGGTTCAAAGGCCTTTTGCTCCAAGCTCTTGCCTCTCCTCGACTCTGGTCTCTGGACGAATGGATCGTTGTTGGTACCTAAGCCAGATCCCTCCCTCGGTAGGCCTCTGCCCATAGTCCCCGATGATTCCAAGTCACCCCTTCGGTGGCCTCGGGAGGCATTACCTACTTCCGTCGTGATGGTGGGAGGAGTGTAACTTCCATTCCGTAGGTTAAGATATGCGGCATTAGGCTCCATTAGTGGTGCTAAAACAGGAGTAGCCGGCGTGCCGCAGGACGTGGCATTGATCGATGCTGACTTAGGTGCCGTGAGATCGGGCATAGAAGACTTGGGTATGGAGGCCGTGCGGCTTTGAGGGGATCCATTGATGCGGCCATGTCTAGGGGATTCATTCCTAGTAGTGAAGTAGTTGAGGGATTGCAGGCGCTGGAGTAAGGGTAATGGTACATCAGACTTGGGATTGACCGGGGGGTCAAGGCACTTCGGCGAGACGGTGGCTATGCCTTGAGAGCATGTTTGAGGAGCCTCCTTGCCGAGAGACTGAGACTGGGAACCTTTATCATCGCTGGAGATGTAAAGGAAAGTGTCCGTAAGCTGGTACTCTCCGAACGAATTATTAGGGACACTAGTGGAGCGCGCGTGTGAGGGCGTCGGGCGTCCAGGAATAGCCGCTGGTATTCAGTCAGTTCACAAGATCAAGTCAAATGCTAGTCTTGGATCACATACGGGAATCAATGGCAAGTTCTTGAACTGCTGTCATAGGCCCAAGCTCTGGTACACTGATTTTGCGCTGTCGGACCAAAATATACTGGTTGAGCCTCTTTGTGAGGCCACTGGGAGCTAGCGCGAGCTTGTCTATCCTATCACCCGTTGGCAGCGAAGGTGTAGAAATAGCCTTCTCGACGTCCACGCCTTTAGTCCTGCTGTTAAGGACCGGCAACCTCGTCTCCTTGGGGAAGAACTGGTATTTCCGCGGTGGGTCGGGCTGTCGCACTCCCCAAGTAAATGGCTTCTCTGGATGAAGCTGATTCTGAAGAGACAGGATTGGTAAGCCTGGGCTAAACGAAAGACTTAAAGTGTCGAGGGAGTTGCGTTCATACTAAGTCATTTGAGGACTGAGAGGGTGGCCTTGTTATATGGTCAACATCAATACTGACGATGTATTCAGCGATATGAGCCATTGTGTCAAAATGATCCGATTTAGTCGAGGGGCTAGAAAGGGGGGTAGATCAGTGCTAGAGATCGATGGCGCCGGCTTAATATATTAATGTTGTCGATATTAGGGCGGCGAGCCTAGCACTAGTCAATGGAGATACTGTAGGGTGGAGTATTCCGGCTTTGAAAAAACTGGTAGGACGTGAGTGCAACGTCGATTGTGGAATTGAGGGTATATAACAAACCGAAAGTGTGGACGGCAACCCGAAGACTGGTTTAACGCCATGATCGCGCGCCATCGAGTTCGGTCTCTTCGCTGATAGCTAGGCGTGCAGTCACCAGAAGGCAGGTTGTTTCATTCATCGGCCCCTGTTGATGACCATGACTGAATGATTGGAGCCCTTGACCACAGCCATGGCCAGGGGACGACGCGGGACAAGAACCAAGAGGGCGCAAACTGCCAAGGGTGGGGCTCGTAGCGAAAAGCGGGATAGATTGGCAGGGCCTGTTCCGAGGCAGTGGCGTTCGGGGAATGTGCGTTTTATGGTAAGTCAAATCTGGAAGGAGAGCCAAAGACGGAGATACACCTGGCGCCGAACTAGTCCATTGGGTTACATCGCTCAACATCTTGCCTCTTTCTTGGTCGCGTTATCTCGAATAGAGCCAAGTTCAAGTTTTAAGGGTCTAGAATTGGCCAATTATCGTTACTTTAACTTGCTAGATCAGAGCTCGATTCAGCCTTTGTCAATGCTCAAAGCTCAAAGCTCCGACATGACCGATGATCCAGATCGACCTGGATCCACTAGCACGAATATTTCGGCGGAGCTATATGCCAACTATTCGGGCCTTGCTTCCAGTGGTGCTGTGCCTCGGCTTTACGGGGAAACTCTTGGTTTATGGGTTGCCGTCTTCATAGTGGTCTCGACGAAATCCCCATCTCCCTCATTTAGTCCAAAACGATGCAACGCAATAGCGGTGCAAATTTGTACTCTTTTAACGTTGGAAACATGTAACGTTTTGTGTAAGCGAGCAGCGGATATAAGCGAACGACGGATTTTCCACCACTCCATCTATGTCAACGTTAATTACACCACCACAACATATCTAATTCCAAGCTGCTACTCGGAATTATATATGTAAATAAAATCTCCCTCTTCCTCATTGCCAGCATATTGTTTCTGGACTTGCCGTACCTTCCGCGGTTCCCTTTACTTGCTGCGCCTATTCCAGGATGGCTACCACTCCCGTCTATTTCCTTCTCGATCCTCTTCTTGATACCTTTTTGAGATATTATGTCCTGCCCTAGCTGAATAGCCGTCATCTCACTAAGCTATAGTCTTGTTCTTTTTGCCTTCCGATGCCTACTAAGCGCATTATTAGTCCTTTATAGTGAATAGACCTGGTCGTTGAGAAGGGTTACTCAATGTGCTAAAACTTGTGTGCCTTTCGCAAGCTCGTCTACGGCCTTATATATCGGTATCTGTGAGTTACTCTGGTGTCGAGCAATTCGATATTTGGTTGGTGTTGATTATAAAATGGCTTCCGTGGGGTTATGAGGTATCTGGGAAGTCCAAGGTCCCGCCGCTGTTATTAGGCTTACTCGGGACGTTAGCGTTTGTAACTTGATATCTAGCTTTGATAGGATAACTGCCGGGTCCAGAGGTACTAATCCCAATACCCTAATCCTGACTTGATATTTATTTCTCCTATAATAGCAAAGAAGGCGGCCTTAAAAGTAATTAAGAAGTTAACCTTGGTCATATTGTTAATATGTGACTTGACTAGCTGTTCGATTATTGACTCTATGCTCGCTTCAGAGGGCCGAAGTATCTATTATCTAGAGGTTAAAGAATATGAGATAAATAAGAAGGCATAGAGCTTATGATAATCTTATTCTCTTTACAGAATCGGTCGAAACGAGTGGAGAGGTAGCGTAAGTAACTATTAATCACTAATATGCGATAGATGCCATTCTTAAGATATGCTATATACTTATTAAAATGCTAAATGTGTTTTAGGCCTTTTTTTTTACTTATATACCCTTAATAGGCTTAATCACCTAATCTATTAGGAGGTTGCACTTGAAGTATAAATTCATAAGGTAGCAGGCCCCATTAAGTATAATACACGGCGGGATGCATTAGCTTTAACTTATCTATTAATCCCGTAGATTACTAGGTAAAAATAAGACGATGCAAATTTTTACTGTACTAAGAGTTAATTTTGTCATTGGTTACTAGCGAGCTCTAGCCCCTCATTATGAACAGAGATCATTATTCTCAGCAGTCGGTCGGAAGTGTTCATGGGGAAGGCCTTCCGTCTTTCTAGCACTCTTGCAAACCAAGGCACCGCCGCTTCCTTGAGGTATGGGCAACCCCTCTGGGTATGATCTGGGTTTCAATTCTACTTAGTACTCATTAACTGGCTAAAGCCGAGTCTCTCAAGTGTTTTACTTTACATCATCCAAGACGCCGTCGTATTGGTTTATTTCCAGAATTGTGATTCTTGTGCAAAGCTTGGGCCCTCTGCTAGTACTTTCTTGGTGTTATTAAATACTATAATAAGGTCTTTTATGCGCCCGTCTCCTTGACAGTCTTTGTCCTTTGTTTGTTTCGGTTTCTGTATTAACACCAGAGGTAATAACTCCATGTGGACCAATCTCATAATCGACACTGTAGCCGTCCTCGATTCTGATGTCTGATTTCGTCATGTGCATAACGGCTGTACTGATAAGCCTAAATAATGCGGTAGAATGGCTCAGCCAGTAGATTCGGACCTTCTTCGACTCGAATAGTTGCTCTTTGGGTTGGCCTGAACGCTAGCAAATAATCCAGCCTCGTCGTGCCCCAAGTCGTAAGCGTCGTGGTGTACCTCCTTGCCTGTTCTTCCAGCATCGACGTGGAAGGATCGGGTCATCACGATCTCTCCACGTCTACTAACGTCTTCGTGGGTTGAGTGACTTTGGTTTCCATAGTAGGGTTATCTCTTACGTCGAACTAGCAGAGCGCTTATAGATGGAAGACAGGCGCATATTAAAGCCGATCCCGGCCTCCGCATTGCTATGACCATTAGTCCCACTGTTAAGTAAATCGGGGGATGTTCTTACCCAGATAATATCGCCTTTGTGAAGACGATGGTCTAGTTTACAGACTTGCCCTCGTGCAGGATCATTGCCAATCGGTAGATACTGAAAGCTGTCGCAACGCCTCCAGCACAAAGAATTCCAATGACTCGGAGTCTTTTCCGTCTAGATAGCTGTAGTGACCACGTGAGCGGGGTCGGGAGTAGCAAAATGACCAAGTCACTGATGGCACTGATGATAGTATCGGCGAAAATGATGGCGCTTTGGTTTAAGCATTTGTCTGTCTCTCCTTTCCAGTACGCGCTGATCGGCCAGCATATAAAGATCTTGATGAAAAGGCCCGACACATAGTATGCCACAAGCATGCCGATAAAAATGTAGATGCCTATCATGGTTTCCTTATGGACATCTCCGAAGACTCGTATGAGATGAAGAGGAGAGCAAGTTTGACGATCAGGGCCATGGGAGCGTAGAAGATAGTGGCAGCATATCCGGACTGTAACACCATAATATTAGAGATTAGTTATGTTATTATATGTATTTAACTTACTCGAAAGAAATCGGCGCATATTCCTTTCGTACTTCCAATTGATTGAGCCCGCCGCCGTAAGTCCCAGCTGTTAAGGCGTTAGCAAGAACAGCAACGGCTTGAGAACAGATGGACATACCAACGCAGGCTGTGATACAATACCCGATCATCAACGCCTAGAACGAGATTACCTTCACAGATACAAGACATAGGAAGCTGCAGCGCCATACGTAGGAAGTATAAGTGGCCACTCTTCAGGGTCAGCGTTCAATATGAGATGGCCTTCCTCAACAATACTCACAGTCATCTCTCGTTGTCCCTCCTCCCATAACCCTTGTCTTGACATAAAAACGAGTCACAACGAAAGCGGACACAGACGCAATGGTAAGAGCTTGTCTGGCATAATTGCACGACCTTAGCACATCTTATGGATGCTTTAGGTTCAGCTCCACGCCCGAGGATGGAGGCGCTGCACCGGGAAAGCTCATGGTCGAGAAGGCTAGATCCTAATAGACCACCTATATGTCATACGAAGAGAGCAACAAGAGGTTTCAGGAAAGAAGCCACGAGGTGGTGAGGATGGGAACGACGGCCTCTAAAGGCGGGAGAGGCGCCCAGTTCTCTCATCAAACCTTTTCAGCAATTAGAGGTCCTACATGACATGTCTTGGGGCAAGTGGTTCATTATGTCTTAGCCTCGGGCTTTCCTGGCAGTTCCTCAGACAATTCGGCATAACTGTGGGTTCGATATGCCGATCATGAAGCAAGATCATCAGGAGATGCATCGTCGACGTTACATTGAACCTTTGGCTAGTGTTGGAAGAAATTTTCAAGCGCAACTTTAGTTCCCAATAAAAGGAGGGGATCGGCACAGATATTTTAGTCGGTGGAGAATGCTAAAAACGAAACATGTTCGGCAAGTTGGTTTCATGTGGCGTCCCAAAATAAATGAATTACTTAAAGCTCTTGTAATGACCTTCTTGAATGGTGCTGGTGCCTGCGGATACATGGTCCGATGTCTTGCATGCGATATTGAAGTGTTTGTGCAAGAGGCTTGGATTGTCAGTTCAATTATAGAGTCGTACTCGGCTGACCCGCAAAGTATTTACCTAGAGCTTCCCAACCTTATGGAAATCATCGACAGAAATTAGTAAAGGTCAAGAATTCATTTCCTATAATATCTCTTATCATCCTGGGCTTGTGCGAAAATTGAAGCTCTCTAAATACCACACCAGAAAATCTTGATCAACAATTATAAATATGGGTGACGTGCCGTGATAGCGGGGCAGATTCCCACTTATTTCAAAATCTAGACATTGCCAATGGAAAGATACGACTTAAGCACCGGAACCTCCTTGCGTAACTTACTAGAAACTGGGGAACTCTGTTGAACTCAAATTCCATACCGGAGAACCTTAATCGTATCGGTTTGATGATGGAATACTACACGCAACGTATAATAGAGAGTGGCCCTATCATTTCTGACGGCCTTCCCTTCTCACTAGAGTTATGCTTAACCTGAGAAACCTCACTGACATAAGTGAAAAGACTAACGTGTATGATAAGCGAGTTGAACAGATAAGCGAATTGAACAAAAACCGATCAATTGGTTCTTATCGTCTTCTGATCCTCGATGGTCACGAAAATCACCACTCGGCCGACTTTGAGATCTACTGTGAAGAGAATGATATTATTACGCTTTGTATGCCGCCTTTTTGTCGCGCATGCTTATCATGCACGTTATATAATTTTTTTTTAATGATTCCGTAAAAATTTATATAAGCTATTTAAAAGCTAGCTAATAGCATATAAAGGTTTGAGTTATTTTAGGCTTAATTTCAATTTTTGAGAACTTATTAACGTAATTATCTTGCAAGGTGTAAATACTAGCAAAGTCAAAAGTGTCCCACTCGCTTATCATATGTTAGCTGGTTTAAAATGTAACTTGTTAATTCCCCTAAGCCTGTGCGCTCTGCGCTGTACCCACAAAAGCGTGGACTGATGTCCGTGCTCGACAGGCGCACTGGTCAATCTTTGCCTTCAGGCGATGGCGTTTTTGTTTCGTTTCGTTTCCCATCGTCCATCGTCATCTCTCACAACCCCAGTTTCGACACGATCCTCGGACCCGGGTCGGCTTTCTCCACATCTGATCAACCGTGGACGAACAGCCTGTGGTGTCGACAGGAGAATGCGATAATGGCGCAGTAGCAGCAGTAACAGCACAGCATATCACAGCATGTCCTGCGCAGGACCAGGGTCCCAGATCCGCCTCAGTATTCGGATGTACAGAGAATGTCCAAGATTGCCTGGTTTTGGACTCGGCAATCTTACCATGGCATCGCAGTGCAACGGCACGCGGGCAGGCGATGTTGTCCTTAACTTAGTACTACGTAACTAACTACAGGCGACGCCATGACCCAGCGGCCTTGCTCCTGATTACGATCTTGCAGACATTCCAAACGTGTTCGTTCATAGCTGCTATTGTCCAAAGCATACCGATGTAACTGAGGAGCGTACAGCCACTTGCAAGTATGCACTGTCAAAAGGCCCGACGTGGGAAGCAGAAGCACCCCCAACGATCAGCCGGTGCAATGGGATGCAATAAGTTTGAACACCTGTTTATGTACTGGCACACTCAGTCTAACCCTGTTTATCTTAGCAAACTCCTAATCCTAGTAAGAAGCTTCCAATAGCCAATCAGTATAGCTGAAATTGGCGCACGAGAGATAATATACGCACAGACTCAACTTAAGTAGCTAGCAGCTTGAAAGGATACACGCCCCGTATTCAGACTTATTGCATCCCACTGTACCTCTAATCCTTGCTGACTACGTATCCGTCGTTCATTCCGACGATCCCAACCAGATGGCTCAGGCCAGCAGCCACCCATTAACGACGATCGTCCTACCTCAGACCCTGGTCCCAGCCAGAACCTCCTGCTAGCTGTCCCTGCACAGGCTGAGGGGGCCCACGGTGCTGACGCTGACAGCGATGGTAACGGTGAAGGTGATGAGCAAGCCTGCAACCAACCCTGTGTCATTGGCGTTGAAACGGATTTAGTCTAATCAGTAATTAAAGAAACATCGTCAATCATTGCTTCGCTGTAGCACCCACTAATGATTTGTCGTTGGTTCTTAGTATTGCCCTCTGAGGATAACGGACAATAGCTGATGAGCCCGACACCCTGCAAACAGCGGTTTGACACACCCCCGTCGGTTCCAGATATGCCAGATTCACCCCCGCCAACAAAATTTCTCGATCTGCCACCAGGATTGCCGCTGTCGAGATAGTTGGGGTTGCCAGAGGGCGGTCACTCCATCACACCCGCCCAGGTGTCACGACTTTGCTTTTCCCCATACATTACGCTTCATGCCATCCTCGCCCCATCCAGCTTTTCCACGGATATTTGATCACCTCTCCCCCTTCCTTCTGAGCCAAGATCTCTTTTCCAGAGGCTCAATACCCTTCACCATCTGCATCTTCATCTATAACATCAATGAGCAACCACCCCGTTCCTGCATTCAAAGCTCGAATAATATCTACAACACTACCATCTAACTGCCCATTACTTTAACAGCCCATCGTCACACTTGCCAACCGGCCACTATCAGTAACCATGACTGCTCACCGGAGAGGCCCTTGGTCCAACGCCGAAGATGCGTATCTGATGAACCTAGTTCAAACCCATGGCCCTCTCAACTGGGTACGAATCGCCCAGACTCTGAGCTCAAGAACACCGAAGCAGTGCCGCGAGCGTTATCATCAAAACTTGAAGCCAACTCTCAACCACGATCCTATTACACCTGAGGAGGGACTCCAGATTGAGCGACTAGTGCATGAAATGGGAAAGCGTTGGGCCGAGATTGCGCGACGTCTTCATGGCCGAAGTGATAATACTGTCAAGAACTGGTGGAATGGTAGCCAGAACCGCCGCAGGAGGATGGACCGTCGATGTGCCGTGCAGACCCACGATGACTTCTACCCCCACAACCCACCTGGACTCTCCATCTCGACATCGGCCTTGCCTCTCACGAGTCCAAGCCTTCGTCACCCCGTGTTCTGGGTTGAGTCTCCGCTTCCTTCACCATGCTCCTCCGAATCTGCTGAGTCTGACATCAGTTCTAATTACATCACGTCACCCGCTCGCCAGCCCATCTCGCTCCATATGCCAGTCGAACTACCACCCTTTCACAACGCACACAGCCTGAGCACACTAGCTTCGCCATCTTCCAGAGAGCACCATGAGTGTCAACCTAGGCTACCTTCGTTTGCTCCTCAAGGGCAGTTGCCTACTGCGCCTAATTCACCGGTGCACCAGGAGTCTCAGCCTCGAAAGAAACAAGATTCTCGGATGAACCTGTCCTCTCTTCTGGGATGAAGGCATTCGGAGTGTGGAATATTTGAATAACATGATTCCAATGGTTGCAAACCTACAATACCGACTACCAGAGGCATACCCGCCGTGCCAGGGTCGCTTCGCGATGGATGTAGAGGGTGCGGAGCGGCGTACAGAGCACTAATAGTAAGCTAATGTGCCGTATATGCACATATAGCCAGTCTATTGTGTAATTGGTAACAGTTTGACTTGGTTGAATATTGTTACCGTGGCGCGAGGTTCATAGAAGACCTGTAGCAGTCCCTGAGACATTGGGAAGGGGTCAAGGAAGATACCAGGCGTTTAGGCGAGAGGAGCTGAGGAATTTTGGACGGCTGGGACACGCATTAACGGCGGATGAAAAGCATAATTGAGACTTGAACAAATACTACAGCGACAAGAGGTCAAAGAATCAGTTGAGCGATTTTAATTTAAGACCTCCTTGGGATGAGCCTAACATCTAAACATCAAGCTTCCTGCAATTGGTGAAGGCATACATATTACGACTATTTGAGATCCTGACTTAACCGTTGGAGATCGATTGCGGCTTTAGAGTCAGCGACAAGATGTGCCTTGGCATTTCAAGTCGAATTTAGTACCCGTTCGGGCCAACCGTATAGGTAAGAATTTTTGATTAATGGTTGCTTGTCATAACTTGCCTCTCGGAGAATCCGATCAATCGCCCAAGTAACCAGATGAGAGAAGTGAAACTGGAATGTAGCAGCCAATAAGTAGTACCGGTAAGCATGGAATCCCCTGGCGGAACTAAGCGCTGCTGGGGGAAAAGGTGAGGGCTACCGAGAGACTAAGGATAAGGCCCAGACGTCTGGGATTATACCCGGCCTAAGAAAGCCGAAAGTTTAGGCCACACAGCGAGTGTCAAACAACACTCTGCCTCAAAAGGGGGAGAGGAGGAGCAGGAGATGGCGGCAATCGAATAAGGAAAAATTGTGCATATTCGTAGGCTTGTTTGCGCGTTGACCTGTAAGCAGCAGAGAACCCACAAGTTGGGATCTCTTGGCCAGATCGATGAGGTGGTTGGGATATGGGAAGAAGACAGTAAGGCTAAGTAGGGCATCCGTAAATATGGCCGGCGGCTTTTGAAAGCCAATTGGCAGTGAATTAACGGCCACGGATGGAGAGACACAGACGGAGAGACACAAACCGAGACACACAGCGCACACAGGATCAGCGTCGATTTATGGAGGGACAAAGACCGCATTGTCATCAGCTAGATCCAGATGCAAAATCTCGATTTCGCACCTCCTGGTCCAACGTTAAAGATGGCTAGATCCTAAAACCAATCCGTCGGTGCATCTCCAAACCGAGCCTAGCGCAGCACCATAGCGCAAGCGCCCAATGCTGAATGGCCCAGACATTCCACAGTAGAGCTCGAGCGGCCCTCAAGCGTCTGGGCGCAAGGCTTTTCATGCATCTGTTTGCTGGTTAGGTTGTTTGTTCAACCCTACTGTATTTATCTTTGGTCTCCTGTACTCTGTAGTTCTTTATTTCCAGAGGCAGCGCCCCTTAGCGGCATCAAATACGATCATTAGGCTGGCGCCCGGAGCGGCTCGGGCTTGATAGGGACCCCTTCCTTCGGGAATGGCGCTTTGATTTGTTGCTTACTCCTCCTCCTCCTTCAGCTCTTGGTATTGGACGATGTCTTGTCTCTTGCGATGGACCCTCCAACGTAGGCCTTTAGATTACTAGCCTGCCATCTTTTGCATCCCATATTGAGCTGGGTTGGTCAGCCCAGGTCGCTGGTCGCCGGCTAACGATTGAGCAAGTAAATTATTTGAATTAAATCGCTAATTAAATGATAACGGATTAATGATTGATGGAATCATTGGAACTACCAGCTCGACAGCGCCCCGAGCAAGGGGGCCCTACTACTTTAGGCGCTAGTGCTAGTCCGGGGTTGGCAGACGAAAAGGCCCAACCGGGGAAGTGTGAGAAAGACAAGGTAACATCGTGGGCTAGGGCTATGATCACATTCCGTCGACATGACGCTTTTCGATGCCCAAGGGCGTGCGGATATGGAGACAGATGGGGGATCATTGACCGCATTGGGTGGAGATATCGGAGAGCGGTCAACAGCCCCGGTGCTCTGTATCCAACGATCTCTCCCTTTGGGGGCAGAGTTGGCAGATCCAACATTGTTCCAACCGCAAAGGCTTCAATCGATCCATGGTACGGTAGTTGTTGCTTTTTGGACCCTGGTCTTTGTTTATCGCGCTCGTCCGTCTTCTCCTCTGTTATTCCGCACCTTATTACTGCACTTCCTTTTCCTACCCTTTCCCTTCCAAGCTCGTTTAATTTAATCAGATCAGCCCGGCGATGGTTGTCTCGAATCGAACAAGGTTGTTTTGCTTCTTCATGGAACGTGCAAAACACCCTGTCTGATCCAGGGTCAAGGGTCTTTAGCTGCAATGCAGCACAGAAACCATCAACAGTCACCGATACGGGACGCAGATGCGCATCGCGCTTGTTTAGAGATAGCGAGTTGGTTCTGGCAAATGAGGTTTCATAAGACAATTTCTTTTACTCTGGGGCAGGTGACATTTGGTAGTTGATCTCCTTTTTTCGGCACTCGACGATTAGGGACGCTCACTGGCACGGGGGTCAACGGGCCTTGATCTTGCTTTGACCTACTTCACCCGTTGCCGCCGTTTTGGACCGATCCCATGGACGAGCCAGGGTCACTTGGATATCGAATCTTCTGGGAGCTACGAGCCAATCGCAATGCCTGGTTTGGTCCGGCGACAACACAATCCATGTATGTATGTAGGTATATTTTTCATCTGGGTGCCCCCCTTAGCCCCGAAAAGTCCCCCTAGCGGGGCAAAGGACGTGCTGAGGAACGGAGGTTTATCTATGTGCTAATTACAAAATACTAACGTGCATGATAAGCGAGTGCTCCAGACAAGCGAGTGCTCCAGACAAGCGAGTGCTCCAAAAATCCCTCAACCTACACTATCACTATTCAATTAGATATTTCTCAATAACCTAATATGCCAGAGTCTTCAAATGAAGCTAAGATTATTCTTGCCCTTCAGGCCCTCCAGAATAACCCAAAATTAAGTCTTCGAAAGGCCGCAGCTATATATCATGTTGACCGCTTTGCCTTACGTCGCCGCCAGCGAGGCATTCTTTCAACGCGTGATACTCCCACAAGGTCACAGAAACTATCTGATCAGGAAGAGCAGATAATAATCTAATTCATTTAGACCTAGATTCGCAAGGATTTCCCTCAAGCCTATTATATGTAGAAGATATCGCGAATTCTCTACTTGCCAACCGCAACGCGCCACGCGTCGGCAAGCGCTGGGCTCAATACTTCGTCAAGCGACAACCAGAGCTAGAGACACGTCTATCTCGGAGGTATGACTATCAGAGAGCTAAATGCGAAGACCCGACTATTATTCGTGGCTGGTTTCGGCTTGTAGAGAATACAATTGCAAAATACGGCATCCGATCAGATGATATCTGGAACTTTGATGAGACCGGCTTTATGATGGGCGTGATTGAGCCCGGAATCGTCGTCACAAGCTCCCATAGGCAAGGAAGACCAAAGCAAGTACAGCCTGGAAACCGCGAATGGATTACTGTGATCGAGGGGATCAGTGCAGAAGGTCAATCGATCCCGCCGTTCATCATTGGTGCAGGCAAGGATCACCTTGCCAATTGGTACCAAGAATGCGACCTCCCCGGCGATTGGGTTATTGCATTGAGCGAAAATGGATGGACTAATAATAAGCTGGGTCTTGAGTGGCTAAAGCACTTTAATCGGGCTACAGCTAAGCGATCAGTTGGTTCCTATCGCCTCTTGATCCTTGATGGTCACGAAAGTCACCACTCCATCGAATTCGAGGAATATTGCAAGGAGAACAAGATTATCACACTCTGTATGCCTGCTCATGCCTCTCATCTACTTCAGCCTCTTGACGTAGGGTGCTTTGGGCCGCTGAAAAAGGCATATGGCCGACAAATAGAGCATCTGATCAGATGCTCTATAACCCACATCTCCAAGACCGAGTTCTTTCCTGCCTTTTATGCCGCCCACCAAGCTGCTATTACAGAAAGCAATATCAAGGGAGGTTTTAGAGGAGCTGGGCTTGCTCCCTTTGACCCAGAAAATGTCATCTCGAAGCTTGATGTGCAGCTTCGGACTCCGACGCCTCCTGTAGAGGTCACAATACCATCGACCCTTTGGACTGCAAGGACCCCAAAGACACCACTAGAGGCCCAATCGCATTCCAAGTATCTACAAGGAAGGATTAGAAATCACAAGAGCAGCTCCCCTGAGTCAATAATTAAAGCCGTAAAGCATTTTGAGAAGGCAACAACTATTCTTATGGATAAGATGGTCTTACTACATGATAGGGTTCGACAACTTGAACAACAGAATAAGACAGTAGGGCGACGCCGGAGGGGAAAAAGGGCTAGGGTACAGAAAGAAGGGGCTTTAACTATAGGGGAAGCATCACAAGCAATTGATCAGACGGATGTTGATACGCAGGTTATAGCTGAATCGTCAAGAAGTGGTTGTCGCGAGAGGTCACAAGGACCAAAGGTTCGGCAGTGTAGTATTTGCGGAAAGACCGGGCATAATGCAAGGACCTGTCAAGAGGCAATCGAGGTCAATAGGGAATAGTATAGCAATTAATTTTAATTGGTCAGATAGATTGTGGTGTTTTTATTACTCTTTTTAGGTCTTAAGGTGTAGATTGGTGGAGCACTCGCTTGTCTGGAGCACTCGCTCATCATGCACGTTATTGGCTGTGAGAGGATTAGTCAATCGCGGCACGAAATTAGACGTCCTTATCAAGCGGCAATTATTTGCAAACGCATCAACAGACGACTGTAT
Organism: Fusarium oxysporum f. sp. lycopersici 4287; assembly: GCF_000149955.1. Taxonomy (NCBI): domain Eukaryota; kingdom Fungi; phylum Ascomycota; class Sordariomycetes; order Hypocreales; family Nectriaceae; genus Fusarium; species Fusarium oxysporum. Next base: position 6,236,968 of record NC_030986.1, read on the forward strand.
CCAGCATATCAGCGGCACAAACCGCGCATCGTATCGAGTCTGTTACACGACAGCGGGATGGCCAGGCGCGGCTGATAAACAGTAGTCGCAAGACAGGCCTGTGACCAGGCAGGCTATGGTAAAGCATTGGCTGCGGCAGTTCGAGGCTGCCCCGAGTAGTCACGGTCAGATGAAGTGCGTTGCAGCGTCCTCGATCTGGCAGAGCCCAGGTAGCAAGAAGAGGTCACAAAGGAAAAGAAAAGAAGATAAATGAGAGAAGAGATGCGAGTGCGTCTTGAGCCGGCCTCGTCTTAATGATTAGGAGAGATCTTGTCAAAGATGGCGCTTGTTTTGGATAGATTGACAAATTTAGTGAAGTCTTTTCCTATTACAAGGTTGACTGCTGTATTCAGTGAAGGGATGCCTCATCCGATGACGCGGTGGTACCTTTCTGTAATAGAAAATATAATCTGCTGCTTTGCGTCGGTTACATAAGCAGACCAGGTGTGCATTGCTATGGTCGAATCTCTCGTGATATGCGGTGAAGTCATTATAGAGGGATCTCGTTGCTAGTAGATAGTGCAAGATTCCACACGGGAGCGATAGCTCCGGTGGGCAGCCTGTGGTCGCCTTGAGACTGGATCTCTTATACTGCTCAGGGGGGGCGGTGGACCACCAAGTCTTGAATGCTTCTTTCGGTTTCTGCCTTGCGGTGCTTCGCAGGTAAGCCAGCGTTGGCTGAGCCCCTTCGCGTTCGGGCAGTGATGATGCTGCTTTTGCTAATTTATCGGCTCGCTCATTGCCAGGAATGTTGGTGTGTCCTGGTACCCAGCGTACTTGTGTGGCCCTATGTGATGCTGCCAGGGCTTAGAACTCGAGGAAGACTCTTTGTGAGGAGTCAGGTGGTGTGTCTCGCAGGCATGTGGCGGCTGCAAGGTTGTCTAGGCAGATAATGATACTTGTCTTGCTACTTCTTGAAGATTTAGGGCGGCCTTGAGCCCTTCCAATGCTCCTGTGACCTCAGCGTCAAAGACGTCCGCCGGCCCTAGGTGACCCGATCAGTCGAAGACCGAGAGGTTGTTCTGGTGGATAGTAAAGCCGTAGCTGGCGGCTCCCTCTGAGGACAGGGAGCCGTCTGAGTATACAACCAGGGTAAGTGGGTCGAGGTATTGAAACCAATGGAGGAAGGCCTCAGCGGTTTCGTCTTTCGATACTATCTACAGCGGTGCCATATGCTCCTGATTAAGGCAATGCTAAAGGAGTGTTGGTCGTACACAAGGCATGGGGAGCTTGTCGGTGCGTCCAAGACGTGCCTCGAAGCCGCTCTCGGTCGGTGCTTGATATCTGCGTTTAATGAGATCGTGGTAGATAAGTAGATTGGGTGGAAGTGTTCGGGTCGTCAGAGGATGCGTTCCGTCGAGCGACTTAAGCCATGCCGAGAACTTGAGTCGCTGTGCTTCTAGGAGTTAGTCGACTTGTGGTATCTCACTTTCCCGGTGGAGAGCGGCGATAAGTGTTGTTTTCCATACAAGGAGAATGGCCCGCATGGATTGGTTCATGGCCTTGGTCGTCCTCTGTATGAGACGTTGGTTACTGGATACTATATGTTTAGATGGCTGACTCCACCGCGGCCGGGTTGTACCTGGGTACCAGGCCTCGGCGCCGTAAGGTAGGACCAGCTCGACACATGCTCTGACGGCGTTTCTGACCGCACTCGGCAGCAGACCGTGTTTTATCTTAGTCAGTCCTTCCAAGTAGTAGGCTACTGCCTGCGCTTTCGCCGCCCACTTTTCGACACGGATTCGGAACGATAATCTACTATCAAGCCATATACCCAGCCCGCGTAGGGCTGACTTGGGATGTTTCTCGATATCACCGTGACGTACCGCCGGAGCGGTCATGAGTTTTCTGGGAGAGAAGTGCATGACTTCGGTCTTCTTTGGGTCGAAGGAAACGCCGTTTGTCGCTCCCCAGTGCACCATCTCATCTATGGCACTAGAAGTCATAGCCGTAGTTTCGTCTACTGTGTCGCCTATGGACAGGATAGCTGTGTCATCTGCATAGCCGAAGCGGCCTTGGGGGTTGCCGAGTCGGTAGATGGGCTCTGTGTAGAGTAGGAAAAGAATTGGCGATACTGGCGACCCCTGAGGGAGACCGCATTGGAGAGGAGAGGAGGGTTTGAGGGTGTCTTGATATCTGACACGGGCCGATCGGCCACTCATGAAGGATCCAGCCCATCTAGCGAGATGGTCAGGCCATCCTTGTTCGCGCAATCGCAGCACCAATCTGTTGCGCAAGACGGTGTCGAACGCGCCTTGGATGTCCATTGTGACCAGGGTGGCCACCTTTGTGCGAGCAAACGCCTCTTCGATATCATGGATCAGGGCGGTCACTAGGTCTGTTGCCGACCTTTTGGGGAGAGCACCAGCTTGTTGTGGGTGAAGAACGCTGTAGTGAATAGCTGCCCATGCTAGACGGCGTGCGATCAGCCGTTCTAGACCCTTGCCGAGGCAGGAGAGCAGAGAGATAGGTCGCCAAGCCCGTGGCGATGTGAGGTCTCGGCGTCCGGGTTTGGCGATCATGACTACTTCTGCCTCCCTAAATGGTTTCGGGTGGTGGCCTGCAGAGAGGCATCTCTCGAACAAGCGGCGGACGTGCGTCCCGATGATATGCCATACGGCTTTAAGGAGATTAACGGTGATGTTGTCTGATCCAGGAGATGTATTGCCTGTATGGAGGGTTGCATACTGTGACTGGTCTAGGGAGATTTCGAGTGGAAATGGGATCGATCTAGGAAAGGAGACTGGTATCCAAGGGTTTTCGATGACATCGTCTGCCGTTCCTCGTTCCAGTGTAGCTCGACGAAGTGCATTGGCCTTATCTAGTTGTGTTTCATAGACGACATCGCCGACCTGCAGCGGTGGTGGCTGGAAGGGTCCTGGGGACTTCAGCCACCGAACGGCTTTGAAAACAGCGCTGCTATCGGTGAAGCTATCAATGAGGTTTCGCCAGTATAGTCTCTTGGCTCGACGGATGACGCGGTGGAAGTCTCTTTTGGCGATCTGGACATCCTGGTTAAAGCCCAGAGGGTAGAGTCTTCTAATGGCACGGAATGACGCCGCGGCACCGGCGCACTCCTCAGTCCACCAGGGAGCAGTACGTGCGCCCTTCCGTGTAGGCCGGCCAGCTGCCTTTGCTGCCGATGTTAGGAGATTCACGAGTGCAGAGGCAAGCTCATCTAGTTCCGCTGGTGTCGAGTCCACGAGAGGGATTCTTGTGGCCCCGAGCTCTACGATCTCGATAAATCGCTTGAGCTCGTCCTCTGTTGTCACCCGTACCTTACCCGGTTGAATCAGAGCTAGCCTGATATCCGGGAGGGTTAAGCTAAGTGTGAAGTGGCCAGAGCTGGTAGCGAGATGGTCTTCAACAGTAGCTTCGGCCAGTGGCATATTAGTAAAGGCGAGGTCGATCGTGTTGCCGTATGGGTTTGTTGGGATGTCTAGAGTGTTAATTAGGTTCAAGTCGTTTTCTGATGACCAGGCTGCGATTTCTTGGCCGCGGTTGGTAGCATGGCCTGTCTGCCAACTACGATGTCTGGCATTGAAGTCACCGGCAACGAGGCAGCGTCCTAGGACGGGCCATTGTAGCAGTATCTCCAGGGCGTCATGCTCGTCATTCTGACTATAGAAGTTGACTATCGTCATGCCATTGATCATCAGCCATAGAATATCCCGAGTCTGAAAGGGCCGGATCTGATCAGCCAGGAGCCTTGGGTCTCGTCGGACATATGTCATGACTCTAGGCCGAGTGTCGTTATTATCCCACATCTCGACAGGCGTGAAAGTATCGTATGCCGGATGGGTTTTGGTCAATGAACGGCTATCTGTATGAGCCGTCCATGGCTCCTGCAAAAGGACAATGTCATATCGTTCGGAGTCGGCCAGCGCTAGGGCGCAGTCGTGGGCCGGGGGGATCTTTCCGACATTGGCTTGGAAGATCCTCAGCGACTTCCTATCGTCCTTTCTTGTTTGCGAGTATCTATTCCTGGTCATGAGGACGGGTGATGAGAACTATACGGCGCTTTCTCGGTGAGCCTAGTCTATGATGTTCGGGCTCCTCCTCCGCTTCGTAGGCCGCCTGAGGGCTTGTGGCCACCATGATGCACGAGGGTGCTCCTGATGCTGCTGGACTTGGACCACGAATGCTCGGCTGTTCGTGTGATGCGATGTCGTCGCTTTGTTGGGCTTCCAGCTGGGACCCTGGTTGTGGTTCTAGGTGTCGTTGTCGGTATGCCTCCGCGCCAACGGTCCGGACATGTCCTCGTTGCTCTTTGGTCAGTCGGCGGAAAACGCCATGTACCTTCTTCGGGCGTGCTGGGCAATCGGCGAAGTTGGCGCTCTGCGGGCCGAGGCAGTTGGCGCATTGCTCGGGGGCGGTACAGTCCCCGGAGTCGTGGCCGGCGGCCTTGCCGCAGCGTTTGCACAGGGGGAGTCGATGGCAGGTACGTGACCGGTGGTAGTCCAAGCATACGTTGCACTGCCTTGGCCGGTCGGTTTTCTTGATCAGCCTTGCTGGTCGGCTGCTGAAGAGGCGCCAGTATTTCTTGACTGGCTCCAGGAAGGACACAAGTAAGGTCTTCGTTAAGGGGTTGTCAGGTTGATGCCGCGCGGGCCGTATGTTGACGGGTTTCTGCCCTGTCTGGATTTCTATTTCTTCGTCCACGGCTGCGTCGCTATCCGCTTCATTGCCATGGAGGTCGGTCAGCTTGCGAGGGTAATCTGAGACTAGGCAGGTAAACCACTCCTGCCTGGTCTCTACGGCGGCGGCCCCTAAGTCGGGTGCCCATTCAGTCTGTCTCTGCACGAGGAGGTCGCGAGTGGTTATGTCGGCGGTAAGGACGGCCCATCCGGACCTGACTTGGAGTACGCGCGGGATCTTGTGTGGATCCACTCCGAGTTTCCGGGATATATGGGCCCGGATTGCGTAGTCGTTGTGGGCCCTGGCCGGAGCTTCGACATCCAGCCGGATGAAGACACGGAGGTCCACTCGGAGTGGGGCGCTTATGGTCGGTTGTCCCTGGCGATGAGGGGGCTGTTGTTGTTGATGGTGTCGGGGTTGGTGGGCAAGGGCGTTGTTTGCAGCCGGGGGCGAGGCCGCGATGGCGCTGTAGGTAGTAGGCGCGGGAGCAGATTTGGCATCAGTGAGCGCCTGATTCCAGGAGTCTAGGAAGCTGTCGGCAAACTTTTGAGCGAATTCCCGTTCAGGCCCAGTGGTGAACTGTTTCACTGCTTCTTCGAATTTAGCGCATAAGGCCTGAAACACCTTCAACTTGGCATTGTACTCCTCCGCACGGTCGCGTGCGAGCTTAGTGGCTGCTTCAATAAGGGAGACTGGTTGCTGTTCAGCAGTCGGGGCAGGGTCAGAGGAGGGGGCGGGATGGGCGAGCTGGGCCCCTTCCGTGGCCGCAGCAGTAGAGATCGCATTGAGAGGCGAAGACGGCATTTGAGCCGTCCTCCCGAAGGCGAGCGGGACCCCAACAGGTCCACTCACGACAGCGGGGCTGTTTTGTAAGAGGGCAGTGCGGGCTCCTCGATTGAGATTGGCAGGAGTATGGATTCCCAGGTCAAAAGGGTCCGGGACAATAGGCGGGCAGGAGGTGGCGGATGCCATCGCCGCCGCCGTGGGCTGCGCGAAGCGCAGGATTGTGGTTGTTGTGGTGCACTTGTTAAGAAGATTGGTGTAATTAGGGCTACTTTCTTAACATCTGCATGCCAAGAAAGTAAGATGACAAAGGAAGGTGCGGGGCCGGAACATAAAGATGATCCGACGGTTCTAGGGTAGTCACCATCTTTTCTACAGATATCAGATATATCAGATGCATAGATGCTTGTGTCTGAATTGATTGATTTGTTAGAACGCCGTATTTAATCTGAATTTGATTGAATTGATTGATATATCTGATTTTTAATCTGATCTGACGGCAGCCCTGTACACTTCTCGGCCGTCGAACACACAGACTTTCGAAAGCTTCTCGGCTCTTTGAACGAAGAACTCGTTGACGAGCTTTTGCCTCGCAGCGGCGTTACTATTCGATCGTGGTTAGAAGCAGAGTACCGGTCGCAAAAAGAGCTATTGAGAAGTAAGCTTGCCGCCTCTCTATACAAGAAGCATCTCACCTTCGATCTTTGGACTTCTCCTCAAGAATACGGGCTTCTCGGCGTTACTGTTCACTTCACAGACGCGTTAAAAAGACCGCAGACGTCGCTTTTGGCGTTGAGGCGGCTCCGTGGCTCGCACTCTGGTGAAAATATCGGTCCAGCGTTGCGTGAAGTACTCTCGGAGTACGAGATCTCTGCAGACGACTTAGGTTATTTCACATGCGACAACGCCGACGCAATGACAGCGCAGTCAACGATATTATCGCCGCTCTTTTACCTGACGTTCAGCCGCAGGAGTGTAGGATTCGCTGTATCAATCACATCTACAACGTCGGCGCAACGAGTTACCTAGAGGGGAAGCTCAAAGACGTGCTTAAGAGCCTCGAATCGCAATCAGCGGAACAAGCAGCCCTTCAAAAGATCCTCGACTTCCTCGAAGCATGGCGGCCAACAGGCGCATTCGTCAGGATTCACAATATTCAAGGCTGGGTCCGAAGGTCTTCGCAACGCCGGGAGGGCTTCCTTCAATACGCGCAAGGGAAGCTTAGCGAGGAGGAAGTCGACGAATTCGGCGAAGTCCTGTGGGAGGTTAGCCAACTAATGCTTCTCCAAGACAACGATACTCGATGGAATTCCCTTTTCACTGCCGTAGAAAGAGCTTTCCGATTAAAAGACCCGATCGAGATCTACACATCGGTTATGTCTCGCCACGCAGATAAAACGAAGCGGATTCCGGAAGAATATCTCCTCTCACAAGACGACTGGCACGTCTTGGCAATTACTCTTGCGGTACTACTACCGTTCCAAAAGCTAACTAAGTATTTCGAAGGCAGGTTTTTCTCCCAGCTTTTACAACGGATAACTAATAATTTGACAGGTCGAGTGCCTCGCTTTGCCGAGCCCGCTGCCTCGTTATTATCCCGCGGAGAACGCCATACCGATTAATATGTGATTTATTAAACGGCAGTGTCAGCCGTTACCAAGGTAGTCAGGACAATTACAAGTTGACCTTCCCAAACGAGTTAAAGCACGGTTTTGCACTAGTAATAGTCAAAAGTACTTCAGGCTGACAAAGTCGCAGCACTAAGTAAGTGTGTGACCTAGCACGAGTCAGCCAAATAAAAAAATACTTGCAATAGACAAATATCGAAGAACAAACTCAATAAAAAGAAAAAGAAGAAAAAAAAGAGTGAATTTTCCCGCTGATATCTGCACTTAACGTTGATGTACTGGATTTGCATGGTTATCACTACTACAGTATCCAAGTGCTGAATACTTCAGGAACCCAAATGCAAGGCATACAGTACGTACGTACTGCTTGTCCACCTTGATACAAGCGCGCAGCCATACTCCACCGATCATCGGCTGTATCAAGCTCAGAAGTATACCTCCGAAGCACATTTTGTTCGATAGCGAGAGACGAGACTGTCCTTATAGCAGTAACCGTCTCGGAAGCAAGAGAAGCACTTCTGGAGAAGTTTGCATCCATGGGTTTGGAATCTGAGCCAAGAAAGGACAAATGCCGATCCCGCAGACTACAGCATTACGGGCTAATTACCGTAGAGTACATCCTTACCAGGACGCTACGGTATATAAGACTTATTATGAGCCTTTTGCCCCATTCTCAATTAGCTACTATTAATCAATGTGCCACAGACCAACCTCAAGGAGGCATAGTAGAGCAAGTCGAGATAACGATCTGTATGGTTTATAATGGACGGTGTTGAACCAAGGACCAATCTCATAAGTATTGGAAGAAATAAATCTTTAATGCTGAAAGTTGCATTGGGCTAGGCCGAATTTGGTACCTTTTATGTACCTTGCTGTACCTTTTTTAGTTAAAAGGATCCACTAGCGTCTTGATTCCCGGGATGTCTCTACCCCAGTCTTGGAAGTTGCGCCAAATGAGCTCCGTTACCAGTCATGTCCCGTGTGTCTCACTAGTTGGCACGTTTAGGATCGTCGACGTGCCGGCTTCCCCTTGAAGATCAGGGCCCATTTGAATGGAGTTCCCCTATTGTAGATCAAATGCTCCGGCAAATTCATATGAAAGGAGGCAATCATGTGCTTTACATAAAACACTGGAACCATGTCTTTCGGGTCCCAAGATCCAGTCTCGATTATCCTTTTAGGGACGTGTGCAGAGGTCTTTGCTTTTCCTCTAACGATCCGCTAAGCAGTCTCTTCCGAGTAGAGGCTCAATAGAATGTTACCAACGGGGCTGACGACAAGTGATGTGAAGCTGATTACCATCATCCAGCAGGTATGCTCAGTGCTGTCTCTGGTGGGATGCCTGTTCATCATCGCCACTTTTTGTCTTTGCGATGCGTTCCACAAGCCTATCAACCGTCTGGTTTTCTATGCCTCGTTTGGTAATATTATGGCAGGCATCTGCTTCATCATGGCAGACTCGTTTATCCGCGAGCCGGACGGAGCAGGTTGTCAGACCCAAGCATTTCTACTCCACACGTACGTAACAAGTACCTGACAGTCTTTTTCATCCAGAGTTATTGATCCTTGGCTGACCATTTGCTGTAGCTTCGTTGGGGCTGATGCCTTATGGACCTTGGCAATGGCTATTAACGTTTATCTTGCCTTCTACTACCGTTTTGACGCCCAGAGATTACGCAAAATGGAGTTACCGTACCTGATCCTATGTTACGGTATTCCATTCTTGCCTGCTTTCATCTTCATCTTTATTAGAAATGGCGATGGGGACCGGGTTTACGGCAGCGCTGTTCAATGGTGTTGGATCGCACCGTCTTGGGACGCTTTGCGCATTGCAACTTTCTACGGGCCGATCTGGTAAGAAAGACGACTTCATTGATATAGGACTGGGGCCAGACTAACATGGGGATAGGGGCGTCATCGCAATCACTCTCGCAATTTACATCCGATCTGGTGGAACAATCTACCGAAAACGCCAACAATTACTCAAAGCCCAGGCATCTGGCTCTGGTTCTGGGGGACTCTCATACGCGAACCAGAGCACGATTAATAACATGAAGACGACTGAGGTCACTATTACCCGCGAGGCAGCTGGCGAGACGAATGCGGTCGAGCTTCAATCCATGGGTCATCAAGCATCAGTCCACGTTATCAGAGATGATACCAGATCAGGTGAATCGCGAACAGCCCAAGTCACTACCCATACGAGCAGCACGACATCGCAGCCAACTGTACCTCGTCCACCCGGACGTGTCAGCAATGATGTTTATAGAGCGGCATGGGCGTACACAAAGGTTGCCATGCTATTCTTCGCTGTCATTCTCATCACGTGGATTCCATCTAGCGCAAATCGCATGTACTCACACATTCACCCCAAGGAAGTGAGTAAACCATTGCAATTCATGAGCGCGATAGTGCTTCCGCTGCAGGGATTTTGGAACGCCGTCATTTATGCCGTGACGTCTTGGGCGTCGTGCAAGGCGTTGCTTGAGGAGAGAGGGTTTTGGGGTTCACGAACGCGAATAAATGAACCGGCCAATTGGGAGGCAGAAGAGTCCCGGTCAAATCGGCGCAGTAAACTTAAGACAATGTTGAAATCGAGGACTGAGGACTCAGAGAGTTTAAGAGAGTTGGCATACCCGACGAAGTCAGACGACGGGCGCAGTGTGTGAAAGTCATGATACTATAGTTTTAAGAGTCACAATTTCGATCTTATACGTGTTAATAAATACTTCAAGATACCTCTTAAGTGAAATAGAAATATCCAGCCAGCTTTCAAATATCGTTCAGAACAGTGATCGCAGAATGGATATATATGTTATGGCCGGCTCTCCGTTCTTTCTCTTTGCTGTATTACGTTCGGCGGCAGCCTTCTTTCGATGAGAGGCTAGTACCTCGGAAAACTGGGAGAGAAGCTCCTCCCCAGTGACACCGGATGCTGACTCAAGTGCTGCGACTAGAGCCTCTGTAGAAGATGCGAGAAGGAAGGCTTGAAGGGAAAGATTAATGATATGCGCGATACAGCGTATACGTCGTCCTTTGCGTTGAATTTAATCTACTCAATGTCAGCCTGTAGCCTAAACTGCGTAGTTAACTAACCTTATGTCTACTCATTAGCTTGCGTTGTATAGACTCAAGACATTTGTCGTTTGAAGTCGCGTTGTCACCCGTGTGCCAACCAAATTTTGACTGTATCCCGTACTTCTCTAAAGTATCGATAACATCCTGCGCTTGAGCTTCTCCAGAATGGCTCTCTGCACATTCTGGTAGAGATAGTAGTGCCTTACGAAGCTTGTAGTCTTTATCTACCCATTGTGCACACACAGCAAGTAGAGAATGTCTATGCGGTGATGTCCAGAGGTCTGTTGAGATATGAATCGGACTTGACGCGGTGGTGAGACTATCCTTGATCTCGGTGCTGTAAAAATCATAGTTTGCTGCAATATATCGGACCATCGTACGCCGTGAGGTAATGAGGGAGTCTTTGATGTATGGGTTACACGCGAGAGCGAGTTGTTTAAATTCGTCCCATTCAATAGCCGAAAAGGGCACTCTCCGACGCGTGAGTATGCTGATCAATGCTTCCTGATATGCTTGCGGGTTGAAGGCATTTCGAAGTGCGTCCTCGTTTGCTACAGGGCGAGAATGTGCGGAGATTGAGCGCTGGGTGCCCGATACAGACCTGGTGGATCTGGATGCGACGGGGTGGTTGCTTCTGACGTGATTGGCAGCATTTGCCTTATGATCGTATCGTTTATCTTCACACACAGTGCAAGTATAGATGGTTTTACCTCCGGTCTTGCGTCCGCGTATATTTGAACGGTCCTTCGTAATGTCCATAATTAAGAGGAAGTTTGATGGCAATCCATTGGCATCTTGGGGTTTTCTGTAGCACCAATAATAGACGATGTGTCAGATGACATATTGGTAGGTAAAAGGCGAGATTTTGAACTTGGTATCATGGATTGAGACCCGATATCAATGGGTTTTGTGCCGACCTAGCACCGATACACGAATGCAGACATTGAACAAAAGATCAGTGACATCGCTCTGCGAATTCAAATGCCTGGCATGTGCTTCTGTCATGCGCTAAGTTTTGCGAGAAACATGGGGGAAAACAGATGACGCTAGGGCAAGGATGGGACTCGAAGATGCTGAATACGCTAAGGCTGGCACGAATGGCAGGAGGATTCATGATATTGGCACATCTCCTCAGAGAATTCGGAGCGATGACATTTCTACGAGGGGCACAGGGGTCATTAGGAGATGCAGCAAGGGTCCTTGTCGCACTGTTGGTGGGGGGGGCTGTGAAGATGGTGGTGTGGAGGATGCAGTTTCATTGGTTTGAAAGGACCGCCAATGTATGAGTTGTTTGCGCCCGCAACGAGGGTCGTCGTGGAGGGCTTGATGCTTGTCGCCGTGTGTGAGGCCCGGTCTCGGCCGGGTGAAGCCGAAACGGTACGACTCGCGGATCGCCACTGGTTCCGAGAAAGGCGCCACCTCCACACCGATCTGCATGCCTAATTGGCCCCCTTGCGGCTACCCCGTGGGGAACTACTTTAAAGGCAGAAGTAGTACGACGTCATTGACACCAACACACAGTATTAGTGACGTCTTACACCAATCTGAAACGTCGGATTGATTTGCAAAAAACAAGGTACCTCTGTAGACAGCCATTTTCTTAGCGATCAGATGCCACTTCATTTCAAGCATACTAATCTGCATTTCCAAGTCAACCTTTGCACACACATCTAAAGGAGCATCGCGACCGCCAAATTGACGGCTAGGGAGTCGCTTTTTTCGCCCTCGATTAAGGGACTACATAGCTTTTCAACTGATAAATTGAAATCTATGATAATTTCAGATCTCTCTCGCTGTCTTCGCCCTTGACTATGATGAATTCCTCCGAGCCATTCTCGCCCTCAATTTCCTCTATTATCTCTAGCCCGTCAGCCTCATAGCTCAACATCAGAGCTTTATTTGCACGCCTTTCTTGCTCATCTAATACGATGAACCTAAGAGCCTCTGCAATGACTGTAGTGTCATAAAAAGAGGGCATTTTCACGGCTAGCTGCCACTCAGGAATAAGCTTATTCTGTTCCTGAAGCTCACGATGCAACGCATATCGTTGACTGAGCGATACAGCCGAGTCAAGGTAGACACAATGATCAGCCTTACACCACCAGTCAGCCTGATTCTTAAATTGTAAAAGAAACTGCCAATGCTTCTTTTTATGACTGAAGATCTCCTTGATCTTCACATCTCTGACGTTACGCCGTACGAGTGCCCTGACCTCTTCAAACCACCTCCTGATGTAGACAACCTCGTCTGTTAAATCTCTTCTTTAAAAGGCGGCGCTCTTCCTCTTCCTGAGAAGCCTGTCAACTATACTCATCGCGGGCCACATGCAGCCTTGCATCAGAGACGCGAAATTGGGCCGTACTTACATATAACTGACGTCCCTTCCTCGAGCTTAGCTCGTCTCAATGCCTTCTTTTTAAGACGATGCATCTCCTGAGGAGCGGCGATGCCGTTGAGTGCAAGTGTCATGTGCCCCTTTCGCATTTTATCGTAGGTATGTGTAACTGACAGAGCCAGGGGGACACCAGAGGAACCAGATGCCTCTAATCGCAGCCTCACATACTCGGAATAGCGTTCAATTGTGCGCAAACGTAAAAAAACGGGGGGATCGACATCATTCTAGGTCAAATTGCACCTCGGGGGAGGCGCCTGGAAGCTGTACAGGGGGCAGGGTGCATTTTGAAGCGGCTGTCCCTTCTCTGACGTAACACGGAAGCTCCTTTTGCAACACTTCTTCTGCCAATAACGATAAGGGGTCTTTCAATTGACCTAGCACAATAGAGGGGTCAAAAGGAAAGATATCGCACTTCTGCCAAGCTTTAATGATAACTGACTTCTTAAAGGTACGATTCCGGGCTTCCTCAAGATGGGCAAGGAAGTTAGACTTCCCAAAGTTGGATGTGCCGCCAGAGATCTCTCTATATAGGATTTGCTGATGCCAGTGCTTGTAGAGGCTAAATATGCCCACATCACAGGGCTGACGCAGGTGTGTGAGATGTGGAGGGAAGGGAAAAGCTCGATGTTGTGTTGAGCGGCGTAGTGGAAAATTTGGGTTGTGAACGGGTTGGCCACCGATACTAGTGATTAGCTGAATAGCAAACAAGAACATATCACTTTCATCCTATAATTAGAAGATACTTCCAGTGGAAAATTCATGACTGGATTATTGACTACGTTATTCTTATTCTCGAGCGACCTGTCTCCCCCCAAATGTCTCTTCCCGAGCTTATTGCTGTCTATTGGGCCCTCTTCCAAGAAGGAGGGGGCGAGCGAATGCTACACCTCTTGTTGGCCGGGATATTTATAGAAAGACCTATTGCCTCCTGGCCGCCATGCTGATTGTCCCTCAGCGGTCTGGTATCATCGTCCTCCTTGCTTGCAAATCCGTTCTCACGGAAGCTGGCGACACTACCTGTCCCATGGCTGCTTGGCGTCCGCTCGGCGTCTATGTGAATTTCTCGTGTAGTATAAACAGCTGTCCCCACTTGCAAATCTGAACACGAATATCGGCTGGCAAACTTATCGGCGTCGCTCATCGTCTCTTGCTGACAGTTGACGCCAGTTGTCCCATTTGCCACTTCCTGAAGCTCAATAGAAACTGCATCTGATACGTCGTCAATATCCTCTACCAACGTCCTTTGATTCCTGCTGACAGAAGCGAAGCTTTTGTTTGGGAGTCTAGCACGTCCTTCCTCGGCATTGCTGAAATTACCCTCGGAGACGACGCCACAGTCGCGTTTCCTAGCAACCTTGCTTATTAGATCAGCCATGGACATCTCGATCTTGAGCTTGACAATATAGGCAAAGGGATGGAACTGCATGTAACTAAAACTGCTGTTAGCGGTGTTGTTCACAATCTATTATAGACTTGACTTACACGAATGTGTTGTGTAAACTCATCATGGAAATGATGAGAACGTCCATGCTAAGAGAGAATCCAACGATACACATATTGAATTTTACGAGACTTCTGTACTTTGTCAGGCCGTGCATTACTAAGTTGCGTTGAACGATTCTGATGAAATAGTAGTTCAGTGCTCCGTCGACAATCAGATAGATCGCCTTCTCAATACGGTCCCACCACTCGTTGATCCAGATATATCTCTCTGAAATTTGTAGGCGGGCGGGAATCCAAATGTTGTAGACCGAAATATTCACAGCGGTAATTAAAACTGCAACACCGACTTTGAGACGGTAGGCGTGTTTTTTATCTGTAAGAAGGATGGAACAACGGTTGATAATAATTTGTAGGAGGAATTGGACCTGGCTAAATTAGCATTGATCACCAATTTCGCGAGGATAAGTGAAGCATACTTGAAGGGCCCATGTGGTAACTGCCAAAATTAGCATCTGTTACGAAGAGGGTTCCAAGAAGGCAGACGTACGAATAGCAAAATAGAATGCAAAACTAGATACATTGGAGGGTTAGCACTTAGAAATCCGTAAACGGGAGTTGAGCCCAACCTAGGGGGTATATAGCCTTTCAAGTGTAACCAACAGATAATGCTGAAGATGAGGCAGACAAGAATCTCCAGCCATATCATCCAGACATAAGCGTTACGGAATATGCTAAGGCGATGCCTCTCGTAAATATGCTTAGTTTGCTTCATAGCAGTCCAGGTTGTGAGCCAGCCGAAGCCAATTGTGAAGCCCCAGGCAAGTGAGGCGATAACTATATCGTCTTCGGTGACTTCTTGAAGCACATAGTGCGGAGAGAGGAGTGTAATCATGATGGATCGGGTAGGAAGGCAGCAGTAACAGGAATGAATCCCAACTCTGGCAAACGTTTGATTGCAAGGCACCAGCGGCCTGCATATTATAGCAATGGAACCCACCTCCGTATTCATATGCGCAACTTCAGGCTACTGCACAGCGTGGTGTTCCTAGGAATTGGTAGGCTCGCAACTTACTTTACAAAGAGCGCCCCAGCCGTCGTTACGACACCTCTCTGCAAGTTATGCATAAGGCCTGGAGATGGCCAAAGCTTATTGGCCTACATCATTCTCACTGGTCTGCTGCCTGAGTCATAGCAGTCCTCTCTCATTCAGCTTAGAGATGCCCTATCATGTTTCTTCGGCATATTCCGTCAGCTCCCCTAGTCGCGCAGATGACAGGGTTCGCAGGAGATGAAGCCGCCGCCACTAGTGAGGGGAATCGCGGAGAATGTTACATCGTAGAGGCACGTGTTCTCGCAATGGTGGAGGATGGGCAAATCGGTTCAGAATAGCATGCTTTCAGGACCCTAGATCAACATTTCTGGAGTAAGTTCAGCCGTCACATCGGTAGACAGGGCTCTTGGTCGGTGCTAGTCTATCCCATATTCATAAGCTTTACACACAAACACAAAAAACCTAATCCGGTGATTAGTGGCGCAGTACGTCGTCTCACCAATGTGGCACCGTTGCGCCCGTAGTTCTAACTGGTCTTGTTGTACGGATAGGTGTGAACCTGTCATGGCGAACCAGCCAGCAAAATTGGCGCCCGTACTCCAAGTACAGATTTTGTACTTGTTAAGCGAACGGGTGTACAGCATATTTAAGACCCATACAAGTAGAGCATTTGTAGTGGCGGAGCAGGTAGCACAAAGCTAGGTCTATCCCATCAAGTGCTAACTGACACCAGGTACATGGAGATGCATGGCTGCAGCTAAATAGCAAGCTGCTAAGAAAGTTTTGACCCAATCAAAAACCGCACCCTATCGGTATTTCTATTTACTAGACAATTTGCATGTGAAATTAGTACCAGCAAGTTTCCCAGTTACATAGAGAGACATTGCACTCATAGCAACCTGATCTCGAGTACCTCCTTTTGCCTCTATTTCCGGACACCCGTCCTAATGCTTCTCCCACCCGCGGAAG
Organism: Fusarium oxysporum f. sp. lycopersici 4287; assembly: GCF_000149955.1. Lineage (NCBI taxonomy): Eukaryota > Fungi > Ascomycota > Sordariomycetes > Hypocreales > Nectriaceae > Fusarium > Fusarium oxysporum. The sequence goes on from NC_030986.1 coordinate 6,252,992, forward strand.
GCTCCTACAAGCTACGGAAGGGGAATTGGAACCGCACTTCCTTCGCCTATGCTCTTCCCATTGGAATCCTATCATTCCTTTTATCTGAGCCTCTTCGTGGCCGAGCAAACCGCTCTGCTTGTACTGACGACCCGAAACGCTGGATTAATTGAGCAGATAGGTGTCCCCGTATTGACTCTCGGAGACCTTCCACTTGGGCTCGCCCCAGATTTGAAGTAGAAAACTATTGACGAGTATCACTTTGAGCAGGAAGTTCCAGGCTATTGACTGCCATCCTCCTCTCCTTATGGGCCGTGAGTATTGGTTATAAGATCTCAGCTGGTCTCCGGTGCCAACGCCGTTCATATGGTGGTTATATTCGTCAATCCCCAACGGCACACGGAGATACTTTCGCACCTCGGACCCAAATACCTCCCGCGCAGCTCGGTTGGCGGCAGAGGAGCCGGCAGGCCGTCGGCGACTCCGTATGACTTGGTTTCCTTCACGAAAGACAGTGGTGAGAAAAAGAACAAGAGCGTTATCCTTCCAGCTAAACTGATTTACCTACGTTGTGGTAATAAAATATTAGCAGCGATCGTATGCCAATAAAGCCCACTGCTACCACGTACCTTTCCATCCTTTGTCGGAATGCAGTGCATTTAGCGCCAAGGGATTCCCTTTCCTTCCCTATCCTTCTCAGCAACGAGTAGCTCGTCAACGCCGCTATCCTTGCGGCAGGTTCCGGTCGCTCCTACCTGGCTTGAACGAAGTGCTTTGAAGAGCTTTACTGACGCAAAAAGATTGTCAAGGAATACGTGGTAAACCGCAAGCGGCAATAAAGTCAGCAACGTGGTGACGACCCGTTGAGTAGACGTGAGATGCTCTTCAACCACCTCTTCGTCACCCTGTCTCGAGCACTGCTGTGGGACAAGTCCGCAAGGCCCTCTGCCGTGAACGTGCCACAACCAACGAACGAAGTATCCAGACTGTCCCAGAACCCATATCTTATAACCGGTCGGTGTAGGCTTCTGAGGAATCGTTGTTGTCTCTAATGAGCGGCCTGTGAAACGCACCATAGCCTCGTCTACCGTCAAATCACTGCCGGGCACGTACATAGAGTCTCCAGTCTCTTGTATATGCTTCGACCATCGGTCAATCTGCCTGTAGACGCTAGGCATCAGGTCTTCCCGGGGCTGAGTCCGGCGGTGACGACGGCCATAGCTTCCCGAAAGAGTAGCCGGTCCATGTAATCCAGCAGGGCTGAAGATGCGTAGACGGCGGAAGAGAAGCAAAAAGCGGTCGCGAGGCATGTGGCGGGTAAATAAATAAATGGGATCCTCTTGATCAAACGAGTTTGACCAGTATCGTTTCATATTGGTTTCGTGATGTATTCCCATATAAATAAGAATACCGAGAAAAAGATAAATCTCTTCAGCAGAAGTTGGCCTCCATCGATTCTCCCTGGAATGTCTTTGTCGAGGTCCCTCTCGGCTGCGCGGCGCTTCGTTGGTCCATTGTGCCCAGGACTCGGCCATCTCTTGCGGTATGTAACGAAATAAGAGGTCGATAGGTTTTGCGGGCAAGTCTCGGATTACGGGATCACGCTTGGTCACTTCGAATGGGATAAACTGACCAGGCTGGCCGCGTTCAACCAAGGGAGGCTCGAGAGGACGCACCGTGGCATTGTCACATCTCTCCGGGGTACATGCAGTCGTGCAAGCAGCGTAGAGATCCTCAGGATTAACTACCACGGTAATATGAGAGTGTTCTGAGTCCTCTGAGTCGCTGGAACCTATCGTGACGATGGTGTCCGCCGTAGATGATGGGTTTTGGTGATGGGAGGTAACGAGGTAAGTGCACGAGAGAATGACGTACCATCGTTGTAGCTCTTATGTGGAGAGAAAAGGTGGGTACAAAAGCGGGGCAATTGTATCTGGCGTCAGTTAGCACTCCATAGGATAGCTCTCGCCTCAACGGGAGGGCAGCAGCGGAGCCCGAGTTTCGCTTTCACTTCCGGCATTCGGTACAAACAGTCGACTTCTAAGATATCGCGAAGCCCTCTTTAGAGAAGATTCTATTCGTCTCCCAGACAGTTGTCGTGTGCATAAGAGGAAAGGTGTGATCCTCGCCAGGGGGTTCCCCCTACCCAAGCCAGGTCGGTTTTATACTTTTCTTCCGATCTCCGCCCAAAGATAGTGCGGGCGTTTTTGCTGTCACACATTCTCTCGTGGCTGCGTCATCATTTCCGGTGTAACCGGTTTAGCTCCTTGAGTCACGGCACCAGCGAGTAAGTGCCTCGCAGAAGCCAAGGAACTTCCAAGTTTCAGATCACACGTGTTCGCTTTAGTATTCACTACTAAGACAATACGAGAATTCTATGAGCTGTGGAAAAGAAAGCGGCTCCAGATTGATAATTGGCTGGCTGGAGAGCGAGAACCACTGATCTGACAATGCCATGCTGGGAAGGTAGAACCCGAGAAATCCCTGTATTAGGTCACATGAAATCTGATTAATGCCGGCGAAGCCTATTCCTTGTAGGGACCTGCTGTGTAACTCTAAATACCAATCGGAAGCCAGTAGAGCAGAACATTGGCTTTCGCCCAGCGACGATCCCGAGTCAGCTGGAAAATCGAGCTAGCGTAGGGGTCCGGCAGACACCAATGCTCATCGATTGGACCACCCTCAGGTAATTATAGAGGGATCTGCATTCAAGCTTTTCAAGCAGACAGATCAATCAAATTGTGTGTGGAAACATATCCGATTTGCCGGGCTTGTTAAATATTGCATCTAATTTGTCAGGGCAGGCCCACAATAGGGGCCGAGCGTCGACGACGCAGAATTGTACCGTTAACATTCGCCCTGCCCGCCTTGCGACATGAAACCATTCAATGCATGCATGACTAGCGCCTTTTTCTCCCTCTCCGCATTTTGTTCGAATTTTCAACCCTGGCTTGATAGTGCACAGAGCTATTTGCTAAACATATTCCTTGAATGTGCTTTTTAGAGTTCTGATAATGGGGTAATCTACTTGTCTTCTCGCGGTCGGAAGCCTGTTCCATAACCTTCACACTTGCATTAATGCACTGGCGCCGATGCTACAGCAGAACGCCACATCCGCAGGGTTTTCACGCCACCAACTTACTACCCTTATTTTGATCGACCTGATCACGGCATTTGCCGTAGTTTCTGTTTTTGATGATTTTATATCTAACGACTCAAGCTTCTGAAGCGATGCCATGGCGGGCATAACAGGTTCCATACGCGACGTGAAAGGACTACGTAAGGCCCCTTAGCTCTGGCTTTTCTCATCAGAAAATCTAGACCTTTGTTTGCAATAGCTTTCCCTTTTGCCGAGCCCATTCTGGATCCTGTAACAGCAACGTGCAGAGACGCTTGAACGAGACCCTGTCACGATGGCAGATCCAGAAGCTTGGACTCTCCTTGCATTGGGCCTCTGGTTTATCGGCATGCGAATGTGGGTGCGATGGACGCAGGTTGGATTCTCAGGCTGGCAACTCGATGATTATCTCATGCCAGTGACCGGTGTACGTAACTACCTTGGATCCATCGGGCGAATGCAGGTCCCTTTTATGATCTCAGAGGGTTAGCTAACAGAAGATTTCCTCGACACAGGTGGTTTTCACGCTTGAAACAGCGGCCGCTTATCTCGTCGGTGCGAGGTTTGGAGGCCTCACAAACAGCTATATGACCGATGAACAACGCGCTGCGCTGAGCCCGGACTCGAAGGAATATAGCGACCGTGTTTGGGGATCCAAGATCCAGGTTATCGGATGGTCTTTCTATGTCTTCATTCTATGGTCTCTGAAAGTCTGCCTCGCGGTTTTCTATTCGCGACTAACGTTTGTGGATACCGCCCCGCGCTGATTGTTCTGGAAGCTGACAAGGCACTACACAGCTCCGGTTTGGCCCACTTGACAATGCGCGTGCGAATTGCATATGTACTGCTGGGAGTGACATACGTAGCAGTGGCGCTCTCGATCCTGCTCGGATGTCAACCCATGGAACGGTACTGGCAAATATATCCAGATCCTGGGAGTAAGCTACCCTCAACTTGTTGAGGTCTGAACGGTATTGACCTCGGTAGATCTTTGTCAACCGACCATATCAAGGCTTTACGTTTTGGTGGTGGTGATACCCAACGTTATCACCGACCTGTATTTGCTATCCATCCCTCTACCGGTACGTCAAATCACATCCCCTGCCCTCTATAGATAGGCATGTCTAGCTTACATCTGCGACAGCTTCTCTGGACCGTGAACATCAGTCTATATAGAAAGCTCACTTTGATGGTGCTATTCAGTGGAGCTATCTTTGTGATCATGGCTGCCATAATCCGTGCTGTCGTCATCCTTTCTGTAAGGCACCGATCCATTGCAGGGGACTACCATGAGATGAGATGGACCTAACATGACGTCATCTTCTAGGCTGGTCCTGAAGGCGCAATCTCTGGTAGCCAGTGGGCATGCCGGGAAACGTTCGTCTCTGTGATTGTTACCAACCTACCCGTCGTACAGCCTCTCGTTCGAAAATGTGCCGATAGAGTAGGACTCAGCGCCCTATTCAGCAGGTCGACTCGCGCAGCGCACAGTTATTCTCTCAGAAGCAGGGAAGTTCGCGGCGACTGCGAACTAAGACGCAAAACGCACACGAATCTACACTCAGTCCCTCAAGGTGCTGCATGGGACAGCGATGAGCATATTCTTGGAATGATGGACCAGGTGGCACAAGAACTATCTACTCAGACAGACGTGGTTGCCCAGAGAGAGCCCGGTGCATCCGGCGAGGAAAGTAGCGACTAGGGATTGTTACATTGTCTCACTAAGGCCGCTCTGACACATGGGCTGTATGACCAAGAAGGATCAAAACTTAGATGAAACAGATCGTGAGGAAAACTTCGTAATAGCTGACGAATACAATCTGATCCAAGGAGGTATAAAACAGACTAACTTCAGTCACACATCCAATTAGAAATCAAGAGCTTCAACGCACAGTCAAAATCCCTCGTTAAATATGACAAAGAGGGAAATTTGGAGACAGTTGGCCAAGCGCTAAATGGCGCAGGCGAAATGGGGCATCGCTGATAAACATCTGGGGCGCTTCGGCTGCCAGCCAAACCCCACTTACCGGGCATGGCTGCTGGGGAACAGCGGCTAAAACCGAGTAGGAATAGAGGAACCTGAACCTGACCAACGGTCCTTGACATAACGGATTTTGTGCCTCAAGGCGGGTCCGTAGAAACCTTAATTCCCAACGTTGTGCCAACTACTAGAAGGGGCTTTAACTACAAGCAATAACGTAACGCCCTCTTCTTCCCTTCTTTCATTTGCACCGGTTTTGTGTTATTTATAAATTGTCCTGTCCTTCCACTTCATTTCTATTCTTCGCTCCTCCACCGTTCCAGGTACAGTGTACTTTGTAAGCTAGGCTGGCTTGCTTGTGCCTAACCGGACTAATTCGGAAATGCATTGAAGTTGTTAGTATGTCTTCCTGACTTGGCTGGGTTGAGTACATCACGAATGGTTCGTGAGCGAAGCGAACAGCGAGTTGGACCATCCGCCCATACTGAACTAGGGCAGAACCTTCCCTGCTTGGTCGGGAGCCGGGAGACTGACCTGCTGCTGGCTAGGCAGGAAACCCCAGTTCAGCATGAAGCTTGCCTCACTAGGACCAACAGGCGCACAATACCTTGCAACGGAGAGCTAGCTTCTACTGGAAAGGTGAGCTCATCAATCAGTGGCTCTGGCGCAGGGCTGCTTACCTACAAAATAGGATGGTAGGCTTTCGTTCTGTTATTGGTGAGCTTGGGTACTGACAATGTCTCGAGGGCATTTGGAAGAGTTCATTGCGACGGAGCAGCCCTCTTCAACGCCCAGGGTGAGAATCATGACGGCAATCATTTGAGAGGGTTTCGCTGAACTCTTCCCTGTCTATCGGCTACAGCTCGCAACTGGGTAGAAGTATTCTTCTGCTTCCAGCCTATTGTCAACCAAACAGGGGGTAGGGCTTACTATCCTAAGTGATGAGTTGGACTCCCCCTCGTCGTCCTCACTCTCACTCTGCATGAGTACATCGAGGCCAGTTACAAAACGCCACTAGTTCATCAAGGTAGGAGTGCACTACATCCAATATTGCACGTACTATGTAGTACAATGGGATCCACAACAATCCTAATAGGGGAATTTGTGGGTCATATTGTACAAATACGAGGGGCTGTACAAAAACTCCGTTGGCTGAGCAGCTCAACACACTCTGCCATTCTCTCCCGATTGAAGGTATCGCCAAAAAGATGTCGCCCACCCAAGCTAACGCTGCCTTCGTTTGGCGATAGTTTATCGACCTCGGCCGCTCTAACTCCAAGAAAAGCAAGCGATACAGATGCCGTCACTGCCAAAAGGATTTTGCAGCGACCTCTGTTGGGAGGCCGAAAGAGCATCTCGCTGCGAGTGAGAAATGGCAAGCCAAGCAGCGACAAGAGCGTCAAGCTCAAGATGACGCTGGCTATCTTCCCTCATATTCAGAAGCCATACAAAAGAAGATAACCGAGGTCGGAATTCAGCATATCTCGCAGGACGAGAGTCACAGTTGCGCCTATGATGCCGCCGCTGCTGTAATCGCCGGTGGTCGGCCCTTCAGCCTCTTCGAGAGCCGCTGTTGGTGTTATTTCTTCACTCGCATTAAGCCTGGCTGGAAGCCTCCTAGCCGCGCCGCCATTACGAGAATTCTTCCCGACTTCTATCAGGAACTCTATGACGAGGTTTTCAAACGCATTACCAGCTCAGAATGGTTCAACATCATATTTGACGCTTCCGATAATGTCTCGGGTCACAGAATCGTTAATATCTCGGTACAGCTACCAGACGGCCCAGCCTTCTACTGGAAAACGTTTGACACGGGAGATGAACAGCACACAGCGGAGAATTGGGTGAGGCTGATATGGGGAGAAATGCAGCAACTGTGCGGCGGTGATCTCTCCAGAATCAATTCTATCTGTACAGATACCGAAAACACGATGCGCTCTGTACACGGCTTGCTAGGGAGATTCCCAGAGCTCTCACGTATCAACTTTTCTCTATGTTGGAAAAATCCTGGAATCCCCCTTCCCTTCAGGATTCAGACTGTTAGTCTGAAAGTCCTAGATTTAAAGTTCAAAGTCTTAGATGAAATCATCTAGAGATAAACTCGAGAAGAACTCTCATCTCAATAATAGAACAATCAAGTTCCATAAATATATTTTCACCCAGCACTACTACGCAATATAAACAACACTCTATGCGATTCTCACGGCCTTCAGCTTCTAATTAAAGATATCCTTCTTCTTCCATTCTTTGAGGATCTCTGTAATAACGTCAGCACCTTCTCAAGTTCTTCTCACGGTCTAAATTACAGTTGCAAAGATTAAGAATGTGCCAACGCACAAGGTGGAACGGAGTAACTCGCGCGCTGATCAGAAGGTACCGGTAAATCGTTAGCTGTGACTGAGAAATCGATATACTAACTCGCTCGTTCCGAATAGTATAATTACACGCTGGGGTTCTCAGTACAATTCTTTCTTCTCCCTCCTCCGTTCTCGAGACCCTGCCAGAGACTGGTCTATTCGAAAAGAGGTACGGGATGAGCTGCGATCTCAAGATTGCCCCGTTCTCCTGCCCGAAGCGGTTCGAATCATCAAAGACAACAGCTTCTGGCTAAAACTGGAGGCTGCGATCGCTGTGCTAAAACCCGTGTACGAATTTCAACACGCTTCCGAGGCTGATGGGGCGGGAATCGCACACGTTGTAAATCGCTGGCTGCAAATCAAAAGCAAATGGTCTGAGATGGGAGAGGCTGATCAGTTTCCTGATATTCCGTGGGACGACATTGACGCTATATTCAAAGCCCGGCTCGATAAGCAAACGTACGATATACATTGGATCGCCGATGCCCTCCGGCCTGATACAACAGGTCCAAATTCGAAACTGCCGCCTAGCGTCTTTGCGCGCGTACAAGAGTATTTGTCCCCCAGATAGTCCATGGTCAAATGGAAAGCGTGGCAATGCCATTTACCACGCGAAAAGGAAACATACCTCTATTCTTCAGACGGAGGCCAGTACCGTAGACGAGCACGACTCAGATATTATTACCCGGCCATCAAAACAGCCGCGGATGGACAGTATTTTTCCGAGTCGGCCATCAGATACCACTTTGCGCCGCGTCTTTAACCGACAGCAATATATAGAATCGATTGTCGGTCTTCTTACACGCCGTCGTTTACCATTCTCCGCGGTGAAGTGGGATGAGATGCAGGATATCATATTGGCATGCAATCCAGCTATTGAGGATCTTCTCCTCACGTCCCGCGACGCAGCTATGCGTCATATTACCACTACCTTCGACTTATACCGATCTCAATTGAAAGCAAAGCTTCAGGCGTCCGTATGAAGATCCATCTCTCGACCGATCTCTGGACATCGCCTCATCGGCATGGCATTTTAGCAGTATGCGTTAGATGGGTTGATAATAGCTATCGACTTCAAAAGGCCCTGCTGGCTATGCCTGAATGCCGATACAGCCACAGTGGCGAACGCCAAGCAACTCTAATGGCGGAAGCAATCGAAGAATACGGTATTGCGAAGCAAATCGGCTATCATACCGGCGATAATGCTACTTCAAACGATACCTGTTTAAAGCATCTCTCTCAAATGCTACAGGATAAATACGGTGTATGTGATTTAGAACGTTGATTGATAGGTAGTTGGTTAACTGAGTCTAGATATCTTTCCATCCCAACCAGCGCCGAATCCGATGCATCGCTCATATCATAAATCTCTCCCTTCAGGCCTTTCTCCTTACGTCCTCGAAAGAAGCTTTACGCGCAGTACTTGCCGCTGCCAGCGACGTAACCGGCGTCGAGATGTACGAACAGCCCTACTTTACACTCTATGATGTATCCACCAATGAGCCAACATCGCGGTCGGAAGCTTCGGGACAGCAAGAACAGTCTTTCAGTAAGGTATGGAAGGGAAAGGCTAAAAGGGCCGCTCGGAAGCTCCCCGGTTTCAAGGATGACAAATTCAGAGGCTGGCAAACCATCCCGGCGATGCATAAACTACATAACATTGCAATCTGGCTTCGAAATTCATCTATCTACAGTGATCTATGGGAGGATCGAGTAAGCTTGCGGCTTGGGATCGATAACGACACCCGATGGAACTCTTTGTAAAAGCTGATCGATAATCTTATCCGAAGACAATCACAGATCAAGCAATTCTTGCTTGATTACGATAAGGAGATCAACGATAATATTCTCCACTCCTCAGATTGGGATTACCTTGAAAAAACACATAGATTTCTCCACCCATTCACGTCGGCAACTTTATGGGCTAAGGGTCAGAATTCTGCATCGTCACAAATATTGACAATTATGGATGGTTTATTACGCCACTATGAAAAGAACAAGGCATGCTGTCACTTGATAGGCTCTAAACCCTAACTTGGCTAATCATCCAATCTAGGAATATTACTCGAAGCCAGAGGCGTTTGATCGCCGTATCCTTCATTCAATTGAGATGGGCTGGTTCATTCTCGACAAGTATTATACTATGACCGAAGATGCGCCTGTTTACGCTGCCGCCCTCCTTCTTGATCCCTCAAAGCGAATCATGTACATTCAGCGCCACTGGCCAGAGTCATGGCACGGGAACGCCATTGCTGGTGTCCATACAATTTGGGAAGAAGAGTACAAAACTCAGCCTGAGACTGGACCTGCAGAGTCGGTTGATGAGGTATCTGCTTCGCAAAAGCGGCAGCCGAATGAGTGGGACGCTCTACTTGAAGAGTTGGAAGTCACCGAGGATCTGGGTGATAGTATGGACGATCTTGAAGACTTTATAAAGGCAACACCCATCAAAATAAGTGGATCACCACTTCAATGGTGGTGTCATAAGGACCAGCGGAAGACTTATCCTCAGCTAAGTCGAATGGCTATTGATATCCTCTCGATCGCGCCTGAATCAGCTGATCCGGAATCTGCTTTCTCTGGTGGTCGACGTACTCTCTCCTGGGATAGAGAACGAATGACTTGCGAGAATCTTGAGAAGGTTGAATGTATAGGTAACTGGCTGCGAGAAGGGCATATCCAGAAGGTTGCTCATGGTGGTATGGGTGTAATTACTGATACGGGGTTTGATAGTGGCGGCGATGAAGACTCTGATGTTAATTTGATTGATTTGCGGATATCTGACAGTATAGGTGCTAAAGTGCTATAGTAATATCAATCGTACTAAAGTGCTAGGGTGATATTCTAGCACACTTTTTGCGACTATGTGAATATGAATATGAATGTCACTTTAGCGCGTGATATCACAATACGCAAGTCTGGTAATGAACACGCTTGCGAACTCTGTGCCCTCAGAACGAAGTTTCTCTGCTATTAATTTCATACACACGAAAGCTCGAAATCGCCTTACGCCCATGCACACTGAGATGCAGGCCTTCATTTTTATGAACGACCGCGTATTAGATCGCCTTAAGGATCAGAAGTACGCCAATAACAAGCGCTGGGCGGATCTTGAGGAGAAGGACTGGCTAGAACTCGAAGATTCATATCTCGAGTTATTTGTGAATGCGCAGGGCAAGAAGGTCTGGATGGATGGTGTGGTGGCCTCCACCAGTGGAGATTTTGAGTGGGAGGGTGTATTACAGTCGACGGGTGATATATTGGGGGTTGGCACTGAGGTTGAATCCGAGGTTTGAGGCCAAAATGGCAGAAGACGAGGACCGTGAGAAGCCTACTAAGTTACCAGTATTACCTAAAAGGAAGGGGGAAATTTGTATGGTACATATTTGTACGTACAGCGGCTAAAATACAGTACGTACGTACGTACGTACGTACGTGTACAAGAAATTGCATCACTACCGACTTCTCCAAGTGTTCAGCATCCTGTCTTCAGCAGCTGAAGCATGGTCTGTCAAAATGAGGCCGTGTTGTGTCAATATGTTCAATTCTCCTCACTCGGCCCTGGTCTTCCTATCTCCATCCCAAATTTGATTGTTGCTCGCACCGTCCCGCTCAGGCAATGGGAAGAATGTGGCGTTTACTAGCGAATGGCTAGACCGGGGGCCATGTCTCAGCGTTCCAATCAACCCATCACGAACTCATCAGCCCCAATTTGAGTTTCAAAGGGGGCTTACTGTCTCAGTTGAGGCTCCGACAGCTCGGGTAAATTCCCTGGCTTCCCCCAGATCCCCTTGGCCCCGATTTTTGTGCTTCCAAGTTCCCTTTCCGTCTTCCCCGGATCATCCTCCCGCATCAGCACGTATCTTCTGGCGATCTGTCGCGTCCACGTCACGACACTGAAACCTCATGGCCGGCGACGAGTCGGTCCTTCGGGACACCAACGATTCCAGGGTGTCCATCGTCATTGGCATCGCTGTTTTTCTCATGGCCACGTCGATGCTCATGGTGGTGCTGCGGGTCGTGAGCCGAGCCATGGTGAAGCAGTTTAGGCTAGATGATATGGCCGCTATCGCGTCTTTGGTAGGTTGACGGAACTTGTCGACGGGAATAAGAGTGCTAGTACTAACAATTCATGGAAGTTGGCCATGATAGGTTGTGGTACTGCAGTAACATCAAGTTTGTCCCATGACGACTCAATCATCAGATAATAACAGCTAACCAGCATCAGTGACTCGATTTGGTCTCGGAAGACATATTTCCACAGTTTCTGATGAAAATCTGGTTCTTTATCTAAGGGTAAGCGCAGGTCAAGTTCCTCCAAGCAAAGTCGCATCTGACCTCGAACCCAGTGTTTTTGGGTGTCCGTTCTTTTCTACATGCTATCACTATTCTTCATCAAGATGTCATTTCTATTCAACTACCACAGGCTCCTATCCGCCTCCAAGCTGCGGCGCTACTGCATCGGAGCAATGGTACTGATTGTACTCTGGGCCGGCGGCGTCTGTATCCTTGTCTTGGTTATGTGCGTTCCTCTTGCCGGCGTCTGGGACCCAAAAGTTGATGCGAAGTGCGTCCCGCACATAACCGTAATGTGGTGGTTTAACGGCGTTTTCAACTCCATCGGCGACCTGTTCATTCTGACGCTGCCAATTCCGGTTTTGTGGCGACTCCAGTTGCCGCGCCGACAGAAAGCTTACTTATTGTTCGTTTTTAGCCTCGGATTCCTGTGAGTTGGGCAATAATAAAGAAATCCCATCAGCGGATATCACTAACGGAAAACACACAGGACTGTGGGAATTTCCATCGCGCGGATGCGATGGCTCGAGATGGACGCCGACATGACGTGGTGGAACGTCAGCCCTGCGCTCTGGTCTCTCGGCGAGTTGACGTCTGCCATTTCTTGCTCCTGCTTGCCATTCTTCAAACCCTTAACTCTCCGCGTCAAATCTTCCATAAGTCGTGCCACTGCAGGCCATGATCACCCACGAATACCTGGCGGCGAAGGAGACGAGGAGTCTAATGCTCATTCGAGTGTCGGTGCTGGGCAAAAGGAGTTTGTCCAAAATAGCAACCTGATGGTCAGCATGGATGGGAGCCAGAATGAACTGATAGAATCAGTATCGAAATAGCGAGCGGTTCTTTTTACTTTGTCTTTCTACTTGCACAATACATATGGTCTCGAGGAGGGAGTCAATATCGAGTCAAAGGCCGGGAATGGCCAGACGCCGCTGTCGTATGCTGCCGAGAGTGGGCACGAGGCCGTCGTCAAGCTGCTGCAATCATATAAAGGTTAATCTCCATCAACTACACTCCCTAGCAATCAATAATTATATCATTTATGGTTAGACGGTGCCTGATAATCAAAGGTTGCAATTAATTATGACAGTATATGAGATAAATTCTCTAGTCTCAAATATCTATAGCCACTTCCCTAAGCTATATGTACCTTGCAGACTATTCCCTCGACTCTCCTTCGCAGCATTTACCACAAGTAGCGTCTGGAAACTGCAGGCCTATTGAGCTTCCATACCGAATTTTGCATGTGTTGTAGGCCGGTTTGTTCGAACGGAATCACAGCGGCTGCTGCATCTTGCACGCCCCTCAAGAATGCCGAAATGGTCGCGGAGTTCTTACCTGAAGGAACACGCACGCGAATTGGAACCGTAGCTACGATAGGGCCGACGATCTTGTCGATATTTGAAACAGCCATGTTGCGGCCAGCGAGTGGGGCACCAACGGCGACGCCATCTGTTCCAGTGTATTGATGTACGACAAATGTCCATGCAGCTCGAACCACAGACGCAATTGTCACGTCGGGCCTGGCTTCAACTTCGTCCGAAATACTAAAGGGGTCACTATATATCATTGTGTCGGCACTGATATCCCTTTCGCCAAACGGATAGGTAGGAAAGCTATTGCACTTATTTGAAGTTATTTTGGAGAAGTAGTTCTGCTAGAAACCGTGTGCTACTAAGCTGTCCGTGTTAAAGATGGTCTTGATAACTCGGTTAAAGCTTGCATAGTGCTCAGGTGGCTCTTAATCGATGTATATCTTGGAAAAATGCTCCTGTACTAGGTTCCAAGACTCAACATTATACAACGCGTGATATATAGTCACCATGAGATACTTCTTTCCAGTCGCGTCAGTGACTAACCCATATCTCGCAGGTGGTTCTCCAGGGTTCATCGGCTGGAATTTGTCTTGCTTAAGGTAGGTACTCTTTTGAGTTGCTTCCGACCTGCCACTACACATCTTCATTAACAACAACTTGAATTAATCCGAGCATGGAATATTATATGATTCGTAATCGCAAAACCAATAGATCTTAGATAGTCTTCTCCTATATAAAGGCAAACACTCATCGGCGAATAGGGATATCTCTAGCATGCTCTATACACACAATCTTCTATCTATATAAACCTAAGTGTGAGTGGTCTTTCTTAAGGTAGAGTAAATCAATAAGCATTAAGAATAGGTATTAGATTAATATTATAGATAAGGTGTTTGATAAGCATGCCGACTGGACAAGCATGCCTACTACTCTTATTTCTACCTTAAATCCGGTTTTTAAATTTTTTTCAAAAGTCCAATTTAAGTTTAAAATAACGTGAATCACTAGTATGTGAGCCAGAAAAGTATGTGAGCCACTTTTCTTAGCCTTCAAACTAAATATTACAACAAAAACACCACAAGCTAGCTAATCAATTAAAATTACTTACTATCCTCTACTCCAGATACCTCAATATCCTCCTGACATGTTCTTGCAATATGTCCCGTCTTGCCGCATATACCACAGCGCCGAACCCCCGGTCGCGCCGACCTTCCTTGACCACCACTCCTCGACGATTCGGCCACTACCTGCATATCAACATCCATCTGATCAATTAAATCTCTTGCTTCTCCTACAGTCATCATTCCTCCTTTCTGTAGTCGGATTCTTTTTGCCCTTCGGCGCCGGCTTAGTATCTCATTTGCCTCTCGAACTTCTCTAAGCTCGGCCCTCAATAAGGCATTCTCATGCATTATTGCCTTTGTTCCCTTTGCAAGCGACTTCAGAGCTCCTAGTATTGACTCTGGGGAGCTACTTTGATGCCTTCTGATTCGCCTATAGAGGTATTCAGACTGAGATTCGGCCTCGAGAACTGTCTTTGGTGTCTTTGAAGTCCAAGGCTGAGCCTGGCTGGCCTCCTCCACGGGAGGTGTTGGAGTCCGTAGCTGAACATCAAGCTTTGAGATCACACTTTCAGGGTCAAAAGGAACAAGGCCAGCCCCTCTAAAAGCCCCTCTGATATTCTTTTCGGTCATAGTGGCTTGAAAGGCGGCGGCAAAGGCAGGAAAGAACTCGGTCTTCGAAATGTGATGTACAGACCTTCTGATCAGATCCTCAATTTCTCGACCATATGCCTTTTTAAGCGGCCCAAAGCACCCAATATCGAGAGGCTGGAGTAGATGAGACGAATGAGCCGGCATACAGAGCGTAATAATCTTATTTGCCTCGCAAAATCTCTCAAATTCGACAGAGTGGTGGCTTTCGTGGCCATCAAGGATCAGAAGACGATAGGAACCAACTGATCGATCAGCTGTGCGTCGGTCAAAGTGCTTTAGCCACTCAAGACCCAGGTCGTTATTTGTCCAGCCATTTTGGCTCATTGCAATAACCCAATCGCACGGGAGGGTAGGTTCTTCATGCCAGTTAGCGAGGTGATTTTGGCCCGCGCCAATGATAAACGGCTCAATCGCCTGGCCTTCCGCATTAATCGCCTGAATGACTGTAATCCATTCACGGTTTCCAGGCTGAACTGATCTCGGTCTTCCAAGCCTTTCTGAACCTGTGACGACCATTCCGCTTGAAATCATGCCCATCATAAAGCCAGTCTCATCAAAATTCCAAATATCATGTGATTGGATACCGTATTTCGCGATTGTGTTCTCTACAAGCCTAAACCAATTTCGAATAATAGTCGGATCTTCACATTTGGCTCTCTGGTAATCATATCTCCGAAAGAAACGCATCTTAAGCTCTGGTTGTCGCTTGATAAAATTGTTAACCCAGTGCATGCCGACAGGTGACGCGTTGCGGTCAGCGAGGAGACAATTAGCCATTGCTTCAACAAAAGACAGTTTTGGGGGAAACCCTTGGGAATCTAGCTTTATAATAAAGCGAACTAAAGTCTTTTCTTCTAGATTAGATAGCTTTCGTGATCCTGGTGTCCAGTCGCGTCGGGATTGAGCGCCATTCTGGCGGCGACGTAATGTACTGCGATTGACGTTATATATATTTGCAGCGCGTCGGATGCTTAATTTTGGGTTATTTTGAAGGGCCTGAAGTGCAAGAAGGATTCTACCTTCTTTATTGGGTTGTGACATACTGGGTGGTTGAGAATTATTTGATTAGGTAGTGATGATGTAGGATGAGGGATTTTTGGCTCACATACTTGTCTGGCTCACATACTAGTAATTCACGTTAAAGTTAAACTTTAATATAATATTTCATTTCGGCAGTTATCTATCGCGCGTAATGTGCTTAAAAGATAGAAGGTGGGGTCATTAATAGTGAGCAGCAGTAGTAAGTTCATTAATTGTTGTCTTGAGTTCTTTTTCGTGCAGGGTATTCCATTCCGCGGAGTTACTTAAAGCATACAGCTAGATTACTAACGCAGTTGTTTCCTGTGGTCGTAACGATCATGCCTACCGTGCGACACTTTGTGTTAAATAGTGTCAAAAGGAAGCTTATGGAAGTAGCATGAAAGGCTGATAAATATTGTCATCAAAGATGACTCTTGCCACCTATTGCCACAGGCTTAGCAAGCAGCTTCCAGTTGATTCCATATAGCACAGAAAAGACATATAGAGCTTGCTTTAAACCTCAAGCAGCAAGCGGTACACAGCAATTACACACACAAGAAGACGAATAGCACACAATTCACCCCAATATTTGACAATTAAGAGTCTCTTTGCCTCAGACCTTTTATTTAATATCTTTAAAAAACCCTCTTTCTTAATGGCACTGTTCAGTCCTCGAAAGGAAGGCCTCGCAGCCACCCTATCCAAGCCTGGGGATTTCCTTGATTGGGAGCATGCATTCCGCATTCAGGCTGAACGTCTTGACCTTCAACAATACCTCAAACGGAAGACTTTCCTAAGAGACAAACCAGCCCTTCCAGACATTAGGAAACGCAAATACACGAAGACTGCCCAAGCCCAACGGACAATACGATCTGAGACTCAAGAGTCTCAAGAAAGCACCCAAGACGATATCCGAGAAACTGCCAACGGGACGTGGGTTGTGTCTGACCTAACTGAGCAAGGCCAGAAGACTTTTCAGCAGGACCTAGACTTTTATCAGTTAGAAGAAAGGATCTTCAAGGACGAAAAGCAGGCCCTTGACACCCTCAAAGACTGGGTCTTACGAACAGTCTCCCCAAGCTTCATCTGGACGTGCTGCCAGCCACATGAGTCAATATACGAATGGCACCACTACCTCCGTGCCCGGTGCGGAAGATCAGAAGCAGATGAAGCAAGAGATGCTCGAAACAGATATCTGACCCTGCTGAAGACAGTTCCAAAGACAACTAGCCAAGCCATCCAGTGGCTAGACAAATGGGAAGAAGCCCTGCCCAAAGGGCAGCAACGAAAAGTCCCAGAGACCCTTTATTGCAGCTCGTGGGCCTACGATTTCTTCAATTTCTCATCAAATACCCTGCCGGCCTGGACGGCTGCATACGAAATAAGCCAACAAAGCCTTATCCAAGATGAAGCTCTAATCTATCGAGATCTAGCGAGCGCCTTCCGGAACAAGCTCCAAAATGCAGAGGCTGCTAACAGCCAAGGTAGCACCAGGAGTTGAATGCCCGTGGTGTATTCTCTGCGAGCTCTGCTGGGGAGGACCCTCAGGATGAGGAAGTGGACGCCCACATCATTAAAGGCCAGTACCGTTCTACGAAGAAGGGAGGGAGACAGACGAAGCGTCAGAGGTCTCCTGATGGTCAGGAAAAATGCCCGGCGTGCGGTCTACCCCATGCTCTTGAGAAATGTTTCTATGTTTATCCGAACCTAGTTTGGAAGGGGTTCAGGCCTCAAGAAAGACTACAGAAGAAGGTGAAGGAAGCCCTCGAGAAAGACCTTGACTTACAGACCCAGGTGAAGGCCCTCACGAGAAAGAGGCCCAAGATCCCGTCACAACCAACCAAAGAGGAAGAACTAGACCAATGACTACAGCCGACCAATCGCCGAAGTCAAGGCTGTCTTTAGAGCTCAAAGCCCTGGAATAGAAGGACATCTTTGGGGACATTTTGAGCGAGATACCACTGCGCTAGCGTAGCAAAAAACCAGGCGTTCCATGTTGTATATCTAGGTAGGGTTTCTTTATAGAAGGATCAGGTACATCACAAAAGCAAAGGTGCATTTATTTTAATCTAGGTTCAAGAGAAGCTTGACTTCTTGATGTGAATTATCTCGTCTCTTGGCAAACGAATGTCAGCTCATCTCTACACGAGCGCGACGGGTATGAGGCCTCTCAAGTGCTGAAAACACAATTTTCCTTCCCAGTGGTAAGATGGCATTCCCAACAATGTTCGCCTGACAAACTTCCATATGCCTCTTCGCCAATATCCAACCTGAACTCTGGCCCAGTTCTCCCAAATCAAAAGTAGAAATAACAAAACAAGAATAAAGGGGCCTCGCTCTATGGCCCGTGGCCCTCGTGAGATATAATTCCTGGCTCAGCCATGTCTTCTGGCTATAGCCTGAAGATCACTGCACTGAACCACACAAATATCAGTATCTCTGGCCGGTGAACTTGTGAAGCCGTGAAGACCTCCGAGAACATGGTGTTACCCGGGCTAACCACTCCGACAGTCCCTCCTAAGGACCCTGTTGCTGTAGCCCACCCAGTGCATTCGGCGTTGCCAAACCACTGCCTCCTCCGCCAAACACTCCCGCGAACGGATCAATTCCGCCCATGTTGAAGCCGGGATCTTGACCTATATCTGGAGGCTCCATGTTGAATGGCATGAACCATGCAGATGATGCTTCCAGTCCGCTTAGTCCTGCCCCATCAGCCATACCTGCACTTTGCCCATGCATGCCTGCCTTGACATTCGACCGCCGACCTTGCAAGCCTCCATCCGGCTGAGCGCCTGAAGCGACAGTATCCCAATCCAGGCCGCTCGTCATATCCTGGCCATCGCCCAGGCCGGTACTAGCATCCATTGAGTATCCGCCATAGACAAGCTGACGATCAAGCGGGTCGATATTTCCATTCGAGCCCTGCCCAAAGTTCATTGCGAGCAACTCGGGTGGGAAAAAGGTGGGCGTGTATGCGTGGTGAGCAAATGCAGTCATGTTGGCCGGGCTCGTAGGTGGCATGGTGGTGCTGAAAGCCGGGTTCTGCGGGTTTGATGCTGCGAGAGGGTTGAAGTCTGCTGCACCGGTAGTTTGCAATCCCAAACCACCCGAGAACTTGCGTTCCTGGGAGACTGCGTCTGCGTCTGTACTCTGCAACGAATCGAGATGCTGGCCAGGTTGTGCTGGCATGCCAGTCTGTTTCTTGGCGCTTTGCTTTCGTTTCGGCGCTGCTGCGCGGATAGTATCCTTATTCTCGGCACTTCGTGGTGTTGGAAGCGTGGAGAAGTATTCCTCCACTGATTGCAGTTCGGACTTCGCTTCGAGGACGCCGTCTGCTCCTGAATCCTTTCGTTTGAGAGTGGCAGGGTCCATGAACTCAGCGTCAGAAAGACCGTGAGGGTAACAGTTAAACCAGTCTCCGTATTGAAGGAAAGATGACTGTGTGGCTCGTTCTTGGACATTCGCACCAGCTCTCATAGCGTCCAAGGCATTTCGATACTGAGTGTGAACGTTCTCCACCATCCAGTGGAACATGCCCCAATACTTCTTCATTTTGTGAAGATACTTGACATTGGTGGTCAAATTGGCCTGGGCTGCTAGCTTCATGGAGGGATTGCGAGAGATAATACCCAAGATGTGAACTGTTGTCGAGGAAAAGGCGCAGTATCCAGCAAACGGGGCCGAAACAAAGCATCGCAACTGTTCAGCCTCACGAAGAAGCTCGGATATTCGGTTCGCAGCGTCGAAGGTCCTCTTGCTTGCTTCAGAGAAGAAATCGTCATGTACACCACGTTGCTTTCGTGCTGACATAGCAGCTCGACTCACAAAGAGAATGTTATGCTGCAGGCAGATGTGCATGAAAAGAAACTGACTTGCCGTGTTCTCTGTCTTGTGGACCTCGAGGTTCTCTGCAGAGTACTTGAGTGACAAGGGCAGACTAGCTTCAAGGTTTACAACATCATTGAGATGCTTCACGTAGTGAGACTCGTCTTCCCACATTGGATTGGGGTCTAGATCCTTACCCCCTTGGCTCAGGTAGGTGATGATCCGTCCCCATAAGGCAATGGCTCGAATAAGGAAGGCCGCAACTCCCATGTTCTCTCGTGCATCAGCGATTTGTCCGTCGTTGGGCGACACCGGATGAGGTACTTGACCGTCCAACATCTCGGTGGGCGCAGGCAGGTCGAATTGGAAGTACTTTTCCTTTACCGGCAGAGGAATCTGAATTGTATCCTCCCTGATGAACATGGGTCGATCTGTCCCAGAAGAGTTGAAGCGATCCATGAGAAAGCAGGCCCACATTATGCGTCGCCGAATCTCTCGATCAATGAAGCTGAGCTGCGTTTTGGTGCTATGACGGCCCGAGGGATCGTATTCCAAGTCTTTATGTAACTGGAGAGCGAAAGCCATTCGAATAGCATGTCCACCCAGGGCCCAGCTACGGCCGCTCTGGCACGTTCCAAATTCATGAAGGCCCAAAATGAGAAGACAGGTCAAGATGGTGAGGTTTGGCCATTCGTATCGTCTGGTGCAAATATCTTGAGCGTGTGATGCCCATTCTTCACCGCGTAAGAGTTCAGGCCCTGAAGAACTCACTAAGGGGTTTGAGGTAAAACGAGCAGCTACAGCGCACACTGTGAGAACAAGCACCGGAGGTAGTGTACCATTTCTGTTGACAGTTAGCAGGATACGTGAGATTCAACCAAAAAAGAACTCACTTTAGCTTTCGCATATAGCTTGGTTTGTGTAGAAGATGGTAAGATTGACCATAGATGTTATCGAAAAACACCTCTGCGAGATGCTCCTGTATCTCCTTGGAGGGGAGTGCTTCGGCGCCTTCATGTTGCAACATATTCTCCTCCGCTTCCTGGACTTGCAAGCAGCTGGGCCTATCATCGCCCTCAATCTTTGGCTTCGAAGGCGCCTTCGCCCAAGCATCCAGATCAGGCCCGAATACTTCCTCGGCGCCGCGCTTCTTGGTTGGCTTACTGGAAGGTACAGTTCCTGGTATCACCGGTTTGACCACGGCGCGAGTTACAGATGATGCGACTTCCTGATCCGACTTGGGTATGACCTTGATGATGCGTTCTTCCATGCGCTTCAGTGGCTTATCGAGCATAGCTATGTAACCTGTCCGAGGCGCAGCCTTCCGAGTTGTAACCTTGTAGACACATAGGATACGTGAGCGTAGACAGTGCTTGCAGGCGGGTTTCTCGCCTGAACAACGGATCTTCTTTCGGCGGCATGCCATGCAAGCGAGCGGGAGACGTTTTCTTTCCTTGCCAGCCTTTGTCTTAAGTTCACTCCACGCAGGTGTGGCATCGACTTTATCCTCCTTATGTTTGCCGCCTAGATCTGTGCCATCCGCACGGTTACGGGAAGCCAAACCAAACTCATCGGTAGTTGGGTCTTCGAGGGCGTTGGATGCGGGAGATGTCCGATCGGGGGGGGGGAGTTCGGAGCCTTCCATGCTCTGGCTGCGGTTGCCCGTAGGCAAGGTGCCGAACGGCAGACCGCTATGTGCAAGGCCAGACATGGCCTGGTGCTGGGGAAACGCAGTGGGAGATTGTGACGTGTGGGTGTGATCTGCTAGGGAAACTAGAGAAGACTGGTCAGGAAGACCATGGTAAGCAAACGCAAAATCGTCGAAGTGTGTGGAGTCCATTAAGGCGCTGTGAGAGGGAGAAGGCACAGCGTGCAATTCAGGAACGTCGCGATAGAGTTGGGGACCGGAATCGAAGGACTGTTGGGCATGTTGAGGGTTCGAAACGGCACGGCCGGACATGGCTCTGCCAGAGACAGAGTTGCGACGCGGGCCACCCGAGGCCGAGAATCCGGCGATGGAAGACAAATGTACCGGACCGGCGTGGTGACGATGGTGGAGCGAAGCCACTGAGTTAGGCAGGGGTTTGGTGGCTGCGAATTCCATCCGACTGGGCAAAACAAAGCCTTTATAAATAAGAGGTTCGCTGGTACAGCTGTTGTGCAGTTTAAAAAGTTGCAGTGTAAGAGCGTTGAGGTTGAGGTTGAGGTGACCTGAAGTCGTCCGGTGAGTTTATGGAGAAGCAAGCAACGGGTACGTATGTAGTCAGTGGCTCCCCGCACTGGAGCTGGGGACAGTCTGCGCCCCGGCTGGGGCGAAGGAGTTGGCGGAAAAGAGTGTGGAACCGTTGCGGAGGCTGAAATGATGCAAGAACGCGTAGCTGTTGCGGCTCGTTCGGCTTAGCTCGTGGTCTGGTCTCTTGTATGGGCTCTGCCAAGCATCGTGATCTTCCTCATACTGTAAAGGTACTCCCCCCTTTGGCCTGGTGTCACTCTTGTCAAGGCTTACTGAGACAAGGCGCGGCAGGGCAGGATAGAGGAAAGCTAACGCGGGCCAGGGGGGACCCTGGAATTGACATTCTGTGAAGGACTCTCAAGCTCAAAGCCCAAGCCAAGGCAACACAGCATGGCAGGCAGGGCTGCAAAAAAAAACTACTAGTTTTCTAACGAACTACTTACTAACTACTAGCTAGCCTAGTTTTAGTTACTAATTAACTAGGGATTTTTAGTTAAGAGTTAGTTTTTTTAAAAAATAAAATTAGTTAACGTGTATGATAAGCGAGTGGGCCAGACAAGCGAGTGGGCCAAAAATCCCTCACCTTCCATCTTCTCTACTTTACCAGTTAGTTCTCAACAATCTAATATGTCACAACCAAACTACGAGGCTAATCTTAATCTTGCACTTCAGGCCCTTCAAGATAATCCAAAACTAAGTATCCGACGCGCCGCAGAAATCTACACAGTCAATCGTAATACCTTACGTCGCCGCCAGCAAGGGGTTCAATCTCGACGCGATACTATGCCTAACTCACGGAAGCTATCTGAACTAGAAGAAGATACTCTTCTTGAGTTCATTATCGACCTAGATTCGCGAGGATATCCCCCGCGACTGCGTGGTGTTGAAGAAATGGCTAATCGACTGCTTGATGACCGCGACGCGCCACGCGTCGGCGCGCGCTGGGCTATGAATTTCGTCAAGCGACAGCCACTACTCAGGATACGTTTTCAGCGGAGATATGACTATCAGAGGGCCAAATGTGAAGATCCGACTATTATTCGCAACTGGTTTAGGCTCGTACAGAACACGATCGCGAAGTATGGTATCCACTTAGATGATATCTGGAACTTTGATGAGACCGGCTTTATGATGGGCGTTTTCTCAACCAGTATGGTCATTACATGTATAGAGAGGCATGGACGGCCTAAAACATTACAGCCTGGAAACCGAGAATGGGTTACAGTGATCCAAGCGATCAATGCAGCAGGCTGGGCGATCGAGCCGTTCATCGTGGTTGCGGGCCAAAATCACCTTCAGAATTGGTATCAAGAATGCAACATTCCGGGCGATTGGGCCATCGCCACGACCCAAAATGGCTGGACAGATAACGGGACTGGTCTCGAGTGGCTAAAACACTTTAACCGATGTTCATCAAAGCGAACAATTGGTACCTATCGTCTTCTGATCCTCGATGGCCACGAAAGTCACCATTCCGTCGATTTTGAGCTATATTGCAAGGAGAACAATATTATTACGCTTTGTATGCCGGCTCATGCGTCTCATCTACTTCAGCCTCTTGACGTCGGGTGCTTTGGGCCCCTTAAGAGGGCTTATAGTCGAGAAATAGAGCATATGATGAAAAGCTCTATAACCTATATTTCGAAGACCGAGTTCCTCCCGGCCTTTTATGCCGCCTTTCAAGCCACTATGACGGAGAGCAATATCAAAGGGAGGTTTAGAGGAGCCGGGCTTGTTCCTCTTAACCCAGAAAATGTGATCTCAAAACTTGATGTAAAGCTACGGACTCCAACACCTATTGAGGAGGAGGCTAGCGCATCCACCTCTTGGGTTCCAAAGACCCCAAATACAGTCCGCGAGGTAAAGTCTCAATCTGAATACCTCGAAAGGCGAATCAGAGGACATAAAAGTAGCTCCCCAGAGTCAATTATAGAGGCTTCAAAGTCTCTTGCAAAGGCAGCAACCAGAATATATCACAAGGTTACCTTATTATCTGCAGAGAACCGAGAACTTCGACAGGCAAATGAGGCACTAAGCCGACGCCGCAGGGCAAAAAGAACCCGATTACAGAAAGGAGGGGTACTAACAGTAGGGGGAGGTCAGGAGCTAATTGATCAGATAGATGTTAATACGCAGGTAGTGGCCGAATCGTCGAGAAGTGGTGGTCAGGGAAGTTCGGCGCGACCGAGGGAAAGGCATTGTGGAATATGCGGCAAGACTGGGCATAATGCAAGAACCTGTCAGGTAGTAACTGAGATATCTAGGGAAGAGAATAATGAGTAGTTTTGATTGATTAGATAGTTTATTATGTTTTTATGATAGTTTATCGTTTGAAGGGTAAGATTTCTGGCCCACTCGCTTGTCTGGCCCACTCGCTTATCATACACGTTAGTTAATACTAATTAGGACTTTTTTTGTTAGTGTCAAATGTGACGGCCTCTAGATGTGATCACACGGAAGGTCACATGATCTATCGGTTAACCTCTGCGAATACTAGGCCCAATTAGGAAAGTCATAAAAGACAGACCCCTTAAACGAGTCAGTTATAAAAACAACACAATCAATACACGCACATCTAATTTGACAGTTAGTTAATAAAACAAATTTAACTAGTAGTTAGGATTAGTTAGTTAGTAGTTAGTTAATTTTAAAAGCTAACTAACTAGGCCTAACTACTAGTTAATTTTAGTTAGTTAGCTTAACCTGAGTAACTAGGGGCTAGTTAGTTGTTCCATGAATCATTTTCTCTCTTTTACTCGTCTCGACGGGCGTAACAGCAAAGCGATCCGCCCGCAACGCTGCCAAGTAACATGTGCTATTGTTGTATCTGTGTGTTTGCGCCGCATTGCATCTTGGGGAGAAATGTGTTTTGTGTGCCTGATAAAACAGTGACATGCAATCTAGCTGTTACCTGTGAGATAAGATAGAATAGGTGTCAAATATTGGGGTGAATTGTGTGCTATTCGTCTTCTTGTGTGTGTAATTGCTGTGTACCGCTTGCTGCTTGAGGTTTAAAGCAAGCTCTATATGTCTTTTCTGTGCTATATGGAATCAACTGGAAGCTGCTTGCTAAGCCTGTGGTAATAGGTGGCAAGAGTCATCTTTGATGACAATATTTATCAGCCTTTCAAGCTACTTCCATGAGCTTCCTTTTGACACTATTCAGCAAATCTCCTCATCACTGCATTATCGTATCCCCCCCCAGCTATCGCCACGCAACTTTGGCATAGTTTTCGCGACTGCCCCATGAGAAACTCTAATCGTCGCGTTCTTTCTTGGCTTGACAGCGTACCTAACGACTTGTTGTCCACTGATACGCATTCTACGTCTCAAGAGCATGCGCAAAGTAGAAATCGTCCTGGTGCAGGCTCGCGTACTCACCTTTCGTCGCCAACCTCCCAGAATAGCTGGGCTCAAGACGCCTCACTAGAGACCAATTCAGTATCCAAGATGCAACCCGCTACGCCTTCGAAAAAGAGACGGAGGCTCATAAGGGATTCCGCATCGGGAGCACATGCACCCCACGATGACGACAACGAAAACGACGAAACGCCAACTCAACCCAACCGAGGAACTGCACCATCTTTACGTGAATCTGACACCTCATCACTGTCCTATCAGAGCAGCCATGCATCACACAACTCCTCTCCTAGCAAAATGTTTTCCTCCCTTGGCCTTTATCCAACTGGGGTTGATCGGAAGATACTCAACCTGGATAACCCGGATGTCCCCGACGCTTTGGCAGAACTCTGCATCGAAATGGACACTATTGCTACTGGAAGCCGCGTCGTTCCCGGCTATCTTGAGGCCCGTAAGATTGTTTTCGCCTCAAAACCTTTGACTAACTCATAACAGCCTGAAATATCTCAACTCAAGACCACAAACCGGGCTTTTTCCCTGTTTCGCCCTGGAGTGTTTGATTCCTTGGTGAATGAATCCATTGCTTCAGAGTCTGCACCAGGGGCCGCCTCGCTGGCCATCTCTGGGGTACACCATGAGCTTACACTGAATGAGGTAATGCAGCTCGTGGGCGACGCCGACTATTGCGGGGACGTGTTGGAGATCAGAAGTGTGAGGCGACCAAGGCGGTGGCAAGGTGTGGAAGAAGGAGGAACATTCTACAAGAGATCGTGCCTGTACATAAACAGTGGTTCCCCTGCTGCACTTTTAGGGTGAATTAAGCAACAAGCATCTTCTCATTTCAACATCGGGTTCGGGGCTGGCTTTCCAACTGGCGTGTCCAGTTCCCAAGGCTCGTTGAATGTCGTGGATGTTATCATCATTGACTCTGCTGATATGTTAGACCAGATCGAGAAGCATTGTTGATCGTTGTGTCCTTACCCTTTTATCAAGCCCCTGTTAACCGACAGTAGTCTGACATGGCGGTCCATCCACTGGAAGAGCTGGTCGTTCTCCCTCCAATCCATCACAAAAGCAAGTTTGATTTTATTCCTGAACGATGACTTTATCCCGGATCCCTTTGCGAGATTTGCCTTTGTGATGTTTCTTTCCAGCTTCTGGAGATCAGTGTTGAATCGATCGAGGTGTGCGCTGATCACTCCGTAGTGTGTTCCTTCTAGAGATTCTTCGTTAGGACATCTAGCCTTTCTTTCTCGAAGGACGGCTTCGAATTGCTGGGATATTTGTCCAAGTGTCCTGCTTGTGTGGTTCCATCGGTCGAGTGTCTCGTGTGAATCCTTGATGGGAGTCAAGCATATGTCGATGGCTTTACAAGTCCCAACAACCGCTTGAGCAATGGCTATTACGCCGCCGATACACTCCAGCGGACTCATGGTAGTTCCGTGGGATGGTTTCTGCCGGAGCCTTCTCCAAAGACTATTGTAGGAAGGGAAAAGCTTGTCTTAGGCAATTGTGAAGATATATCGTATACCATCTGAAGTCTGCTTTCCGATTTTTTGTTTGGAGTTGATTTCGAGAGCTGAAGCTCAATCGCGTGCCGGCTGAGAGTTCTTTTCTAGTATGTTCGTTTAATTGAGAGAAAGTTGGTAATCGGGTACAGTTCAGAGAGGATTTTGGGGGCGAAGACAACATTGGCCATTGAGGCTCTGCTACCCCACAAAAAGGAAGATCGTCATGGCTTCTAGGACCCAGTGTGGGGGGGGGGGGGGGGGGCGGAAACAAGGCTTAGACGCTGTGTAAGACCAAAATAAGCCAATGGCGTACTATGAAACACTGGCGTGAGTCAGGGTCCGACCCAATCATACGTAATGGGCCCAGGTCTTGTAGAATTGGTTGGGGTGATCTTGAGTCAAGTCATTGCATTTGCTAAACCCTTTGTACACCGCGTCCTCGATCTAGGGTCGACTGTTTGGCGACTAGATACCATCAGGGTAATGTCCCAGAACCTCAGTCTCAGTATAGTGCTAAATAGTCCTAAGTAATGCGTTTCAGCCTAACTCGGTGAAGAAGGTCAGACAAGGATCTGCACGATCCAGTGACAGTGCGTCAGCCAACGGAGGATTGTCATTTTGCCCGGACGCTATCATGGACTAACCGTGCATTAAGTTTAGCTGGATAAGGATCCCGCTTCGTATTCAAAGTGCAATTGTTATTTTCGACCTGAGCGGTGAACCTGCAGGCTCATTCACCAGGTAAGGCTCGCGATGTTGTTCACCAAGGCGTAAGCAATGCCTCAACGACTCATTTCTTCAAACTGGCGACGAGGCGATCAGGCGGACAGCATTTTGTTAAATATGCATGCAGCTAGCTGCATGCTCCAGAAGTGTCCCTTGGGCAATCAACCATCGTTCTTTCAATCATAGTTTCTAACATTTGACTCACCAATCTCCATCATGTTAGGCATAACGATTTCTTCTTTCGTTGAGAAGCTCAACAATTACTGGAATAATTGGACGCGCGATCAGATCAGGAAGCGTGATCCAAGCGTACTCAGTAAGTTTGGGGGATAACTGATCCAGCAATTCCCAGGCTGACTTCGCAAAAGGTGACAATACCTCACCGACCGAGATCAGAGAAGCTCTCTCCCATCTGGTAGAGCATCTTCCCACCGTAAACGTTGACGAACTCGAGCGAGCCTTTAGTATCGCCCAGAACATCTCATACTACGTCGTCCTCGAGAATGAATCTTCCACAGCTCGATGCCATTCCCGCTCAAAGATGATGAGAAAAAGTGTATCCTGGATGAAAGGGAGCGGGTCTTTTCTCAGCCTGGAATGCCTACTATCATCATCACTCCCTGGCAGCGTTTCTCCAAGGACACGTCCAAGCCTCGATCAACGCCGCCGACATCTACGCGATGGACCCCTCAAGAAACCCCCTACAACTTCCTATCAATGCCATGACTTGGAGCTCTGGAGCCATGAATGCAATGCCATATTTCACGGCAGCCTTGCTTGGTTCACCAATGGCTCTTCCAATCAACATCTGTATGGGTCGTCGAGGAGCACTCACCGTTTCTGCCATCTTAATTATCGCAAGTTCTATTGGTTCTGCATTTGCACAGACTTGGTTGGAGCTGCTCTTGGTTAGAATTATCGCTGGCGTGGGTGTAATTTATATTGCGCAGTAGTGCTGGGTGAAAATATATTTTGTAAAACTTGATTGTTCATTGTTGAGATGAGAATTCTTCTCGGGTTTATATCTCTAAATGATTTCATCTAGGACTTTGAACTCTAATTCTAGGACTTTCAGACTGTTAGTCTGAACCCTGAAGGGAAGGAGGATTCCCGGATTTTCCAACACCCTGTGGGTTTGGACCTTAGTCCGATACTGCGTGTGGAGGAATTCAAGTCTGCGGAACTCCTCTGCAGTGAGGTCTGTCAGATCAGATGCCGTCGGCCTGATCATTTGAACTGTGGGCTCTTCCGGCTTGGATAGAGCGGGCTTCTCCGCGTTGGAGGGATCGATGTATTCCCAGACGTCCTGGGCTGTAGCAACCTTGTCGATAATACTAATCCACTGTTTCTAATCACCGGGGCCGTTAAGGTTGACCCGGGAAGGGCTCAGATCTATAGGATCCATCGCGGGCGACTTGCTGCAGTAGAAGCCGATAAGATAAAGAGATCCGGGCAAACCGGGTTCATAACTATCGCATGCACGGATGGATAGCCAAGATCAAATGAGCACTTGATTTTCTATCTAAAGGAGTGATGAGAGTTGGTCTCTTATACTCATGTTCAGTCTGCGATCGCCTAGGCAGCAGGATGCTTCCTGTGA
The DNA here is from genome assembly GCF_000149955.1 of Fusarium oxysporum f. sp. lycopersici 4287. NCBI lineage: Eukaryota > Fungi > Ascomycota > Sordariomycetes > Hypocreales > Nectriaceae > Fusarium > Fusarium oxysporum. The sequence continues at coordinate 6,282,029 of NC_030986.1, forward strand.
TTTAGAGTTCATTGCAACCGTGAAGTTATTCATGATGGTCGTGATCCTTGCCCTTGGCATAAGACGACATGAAAGGCGACACAATTGACTATGGAGATATACATTCCGCAAGATCAAAAGAAGCTTCCTTTCGACTGCATGATCGACAATAAAAAACACCTTTGTCGCAATTTAAAACATCGTAACATAATAACCTCACCTTTATTCTAACTTATCAATGTTCCTGTCCAACGTCTAAAATTTGAAATAATATAAATGCAACGACCTCTTCTACTCCTACTTCCGTAGTGATGGGCAAGACCCATGGCAGGACTATTATACGTTGATACGATGGCGCCAAACCAGCTGCTCTTCACGTGCACTGTAAGTCGAGGCTCCAAGAATGTCTCTCATCTGCTGAACACTTGTGAACAAGATCTGCCTGGCGACGAAAAACCGGATGCCCTCAGTACAGGGGGGGCTAGTCAAGCTTCCCACGTAAGTCCAGAACTCGTCAAAGTACTGTACGCTGTCGAGAAGCAAATTGTGGTTCAGTGTAGTCTCCTGAGTGACGTCGGTTTCATTGAATCCAATCATAGTTGGAAGCTGTCCCAGGAATTTGTTCTCCTTGTTTCCCGGGTCTAGGCGAATCGCAAGCACGGCGCGCTCCTTGCCCTGGGCATTCACATGGACGAGATGCAGCTCGGCCCTAGAGCGGTGACGCTCGACGGTGTGGTCGGCGGGAGCATGGATATGCCAGCCCTTGAGATAGACGGTCTCATTATCAAAACTGAAAGAAGGGTTCCGAGTCCAAATGCCGTCTTCAGTTTGGACAGTAAACGCCGGACCGTATCCCCAGTTGAAGAAGTTAACGGTAACCTCATTGGGATAATTCCATTCCTTGATGAGATGTTCCAGGGACAGGCCTTGCTTGAGGGCCAGTGGAATGGGTGACTGCTGCGTTCCGGTTTGGCAGAGATGGTAGTCTTGATATTACAGGATTAGCGCGATGCTTGAGATTGCTCAAGAACAAATCCTTACCAGGGTTGATGCGACCCCAATTGTAGGACGCTTCGTAAACCCAGTCAGTGGTGCCAGGTTCGGCACGAGGATCGATGTGTCGCTTCCTGCTCTTGAGCGAGTAGTGATTGTCATGCTTTGCGCAGGACAAGACACTAGTGACATAGGTCGCCGCCGCGAGAAGTTGAGAGACACGCATTGTGAGTGATTGGATCAAAATAGGTACGGAAAGAGGCTGAAGGAGTGTGTGCGTGGGTTTTATGATGAGCAGCTAAGGAACTGGGGAGTTGAATATTAAGTATCTCCTAAAAAAGCAGCTGCCATTATATGCAATTTAATATTTGATTGCGACGGCCGTTAATGCTGTTAGAGTAGCCTAGCGTCGCATACTGTCACCGCCAAGACATTGGTAGGCGCAGGAGATCACCGCGCGTCATGGCCATAGAGGCTTGGACAATTACAAGCCTAGTAGAAACTGGTACAGTCGAACTTTGCAAGCAGTACCCGTTGACTCATGCGGGGTGAGCCCGGGTTTTTGGCCCGTGCATACGAAGAGCACTTGTTCTACCCGGCATTTCTTACCATTTTAAATATAAGAACAAGAGTGCAGGATAGCTCGGTGACATCATCCATGATCCTAGAGATTCCCAATTAAACCTTCGGTCGGAAATTGCAATTGCATTATGAGCCTGGCTTAGAAGAAATGGATGCAGTCCTTGGCAAGGAAAGCTCAGGGCGGCCAATACATGGGCACCTAGGTGGGAGCCAATAGGTTCACGGGTACCCGTGATTCTATTAATTTCACGGGTCCCGTAAAAATGACTAAGCACAGTGCGTCTAGTCTTGATTTCAACCTACGAGTCGATGAAAACACACTGTCTTGCTTTTTAACGCCGTCGCGTCAGGACGCGAAGGCTGGATCACAGTGCGCTCACCGAAGAACGACATTCAGCGGTGATCCTCAAACAATGGGAACGATCTTGTCATTCACTGAAGATTGCCTCCCTCCCGAACAAGAATATGAGTCGCGCGATGCGTTGTTCAAGGCGATCAACGATTGGGCGGCCCATAGAGGTTACGCCTTTACGACCGGACGTTCGACGGTTGAAAAGAGCGGCAGACAAACTATCACGTACACATGCGACTGGTCATGTCGCCCGCCCAGTTCGACCAGAGAAAGACAACGCAAGACCACTACTCGAGGGGCCGGTTGTAAATTCTCTGTTCTGGCCAAAGAATCACTCGACAAGAGTAGGTGGACATTACGACACCGGCCGGATACCCGCTTCTCTCTTCACAATCACCCTCCCAGTCAGCATCTGTCGGCTCACCCAATACACCGTAAACTACCTGAGGAGGACCAAACTCAACTTGAAAGGCTCGCCAATGCAGGAATTGCACCTAGACACATTAGAACATTCCTGCGCCAATACTGTAATTCCGCGGCAACCCAGCAAGATGTTTACAACTGCGTAGCAGCAACTCGACGCAAACTTTGCGAAGGACAAACCACTATCCACGCCCTTGCTAATCAGCTTGATGAGGAAGGGTTTTGGAGCCGGATGCAATTCAGCTCAGATGGTCGAGTCACAGCCGGCGGCCAATACATGGGCACCTAGGTGCCCAAATAAAATAGCGCACCAGGTGCCCAAATTATGTCAGCAATCGTCGCCCCGATTGGCCAGCGACAGGTCTAAGGTTGTAATGCTGTTTTCTAATATTTTCAAAGCACAAGCCAACTAGTTACCGTTTGACAATAATACAAAGTTCTGCCATATCCTCCGCTGCATATAAGGTTTCTTGCTCTATATTATCCATTTCTGCTTTTCGCCATATTTCTGTCATGCCTCTTCTTTTGTTTGCTAGAGGATTCTTTCCCATCTCCTTAACAACTTGGGCTTCGATGCGTTTATCCTCCGCCTTACTCCAATCCAAATACGCCATCATCTCTTCTTTCGTCCATTCTCTTGATCCTGTTGACGTGATACAGCGCTTGGACATCTGTTTGTAGTCCAGACACCACTCGTAGCTCTGCTTGTCGTACCTGAGTGGAAGCCCCATCGCCCTGCGATATTGCTGATTTGTTTTGATGCTGCCAGCCGGCTGCGCCGCATACCACGCGCTTCTTGTAGCGACATATCTTCCATATATGGCTTCTGGCGAGTCATACCTCAGTAGTGGTTGCGAAGGAAGGCTGCGCGAATCGGATGGTTCGTGATTCAGACATTCTTCGCCAGAAGGGCCTGGCACAGTTCCAACGGGACAATCTGGGACGACAGAATGTTGAGGAGCTGTAAGCGAAACTTGTACAGTATGTGAAGACTGGGCAAGTGGGGTGTGTGCAGTAGCGGGAGAGCGTGCAGTAGCTTCCGCAATATATTCTAGCACTGGCATGCCTTCAACTAATGAGGGCCCTTGGCTCACTGAAATCGCCTCAATTGGGTCAGCCGGACTTGGGACTGCGACCGGGGTTACGTCCGGCTGCGGGATTGACTTCGAGGCCGGCGCTTCCTGAATGAGCAAATCCTGGAACCTCAGAGGACACGCTCGTGAGGACCTCGCGTGACCAACAGCATGACATCTGCTACATGTGCTGGGCGCTTTCTTGCCAGGCTGAGAGATCTCAAATCCAGAGGGTTCTCGTTTGGTGCTCGTCGCAGGTTGACCTCTCGCCCTGATGATGCCCTGCTGCGGGGCTCGACGTGGCTCTAGTATGGGCCGGGGCCGATCCGCGCCTCGCTTTAAGTTCCAGTGAGGATGAAAATGATCAAGCAAAAGGCTGCGCTGTTCCTCCTCGAGTCTCTTCAAGGTGTGAGAACACGGTAGCCCATGTGAGGAGGTGAAAGACTGACTGCAGGGAGCTTGGGGAGATGCCAAAGCTAACTTCCGTTGTTCTTGCACTTTGCGCAGGGCCTGGTGGGAAACCCAACCCTGGACAGCCTCGAACATTCCTCCAGAGATATCCAAAGGTGTCCGTATCTGTTGAGAGGCTCGTATGTGATTCAGTTCCTTCAGTTGGTTGGTGACCGCATGGCGCATGGCCTGCCAAGAATCGAAGAGGTCGAATGTGGAGGTCTTGATGTATGATTTGATTAGGGAGTGAATTCCTTCGGCCCTAGATGGCAATTATTAGCTTTCCGACCTTTATATCTGACCCTGGACAGCTACCTCGAGGTGGCCACATTACCAAAATGCAGGTATTTATCCACCCATGCTTTAATGATTCTCTCTTTGTGCGGCTCGAGCCAGTACAATTTGATGTACCCAACGGCCCGGGGGTATCTTTTGGCGTACTTGAGCTCGAACTTGGCTAGGCGCTCTCTGAATATCTCTTCTGTTGGCGAATCCACAATAGTGTGCCAAAAACCATAGAATTCGTCCCATTTTTCGTCCTCTACCCGGCCGCTTGTGTCGCCACTTTTCAGCACAAAGTCCGGTTGACAATACTGCAGGATTGCCTTATTAACATGCCAGAGGCAAAGCAGGGCCTTGGAGGAAGGGAACCAGGTTGCAGTTGCATTTATTGCAGCGAGACATCGGTCAGTTAAGACTACAGAAGGGAGCTCATGATGGTAGAGTGATTTGAGATGATGAAGTGCCCATGAATAGTCTTCTTCTGATTCACCGGACAGAAATGCAAATGCGATGCAGAAGGAACGCTGACAAGAGTCAACTCCGACCATGTCAAGCAGCGGCATGGCATGCTTGTTCGTCTTATAGGTACAATCCAATAGCAGTACGTCCGGGTTGCTTTGCAGATATGCAACAGAGTCAGGGTGGGCAAAGAATATGGCTGTCAGCCGATTATCCGAGTCCAATCGAACCCGGCACCAGAAGCCCTCACCCTGTAGTTGGTCGACTAACGCTTGGATACTGCTCTGGCCCTCACGCAGATCTCTTCTCGTTGCCGCGATCCGATTATAGATGTCTTGCTGCGTCGCAAGGGTATCTGAACTGTTATGGAGGTACGTCCTGATATCTCGAGGAGCAGCGCCAGCAGTTGTCAGGCTCGAAATAATTGCTGCATCTCTTTCGTTAAGTTGGCGATGCGCCGGGTGTGCAGACGCGTCCGGACTCGGTGGATGATTGTGGTGGGCATACTCCTTGTCTGGTCGATGGCTTAGGACCCACGTATTTCCATCCAATGATTGCTTGGCCAGCACTGAAAACTTACAGCCGGTTCTTCGGCTACAAGTGCGGCGTTGGCGTGTAATAGATGTGCTCGGTGGGAGTTTATTTCGATCACAGGCAAATATGACTTTGATTCGGCCACTTGACGTCTTTAATGATTTCCCCGTCGTGAACGCATAACCTCGAGGTTTCGCCCAAGAATTAATGGCTGCCAATAGAGACTCACGGGATTTGTATATGCCTTCAGGTGGGAGGGCATCGTCCGGGAAGGCAAGCCGGTGGCTTTGGTCCATTTTCGTTGGCTGTGTTACTATCATACAGAGCGCAGGTCGCGTCGGTCATGTCAAACGCGCGCTGGCCAATCGGAGCGACGATTGCTGACATAATTTGGGCACCTGGTGCGCTATTTTATTTGGGCACCTAGGTGCCCATGTATTGGCCGCCGGGACTGGATGCAATGGTTAGTCACCAATTTTGTGGTCGTCAAATCTCTTTCTCACAACAATGCCCTACAGATCACGTTCCGTCGACTCCGCCGAGCCGACGATCCCGAGTTTTGTAAAATCCTCGATACCTTTTGTGATGATCTCTTTCGTGTTAGCGGCAATACGTCCCTGGAATCCATTCGCAACGGCCAGGATGTGCTCTTCAAGCCCGTGGTTGGAGAGAACAACGACGTCGATCAGGCCTTTGTTCGTTCATTCGTCATCAGCATGGGCAAAAACCTCACAGAGGACCCAACTTTTAGGGAACCACAGACTCTCGGTAACAATTTCTTCACTCGAGATCCAGTAAGATGGTTTATGGGCCCGTACGATCCTACAACGTCGCTCTACATATATGGGTAGTTTGCTAACCAAACCAGGATGAAAGCCGTAGTGACCGTCGCAGAATGCGTGCAAGGACTAGGCAGGTTTTTGGAGCTTATCCCACCCAGAACGATCGCCTCTACCGTCCACCACGCCACGAGCTATATCGAACGCTCTCCTGCACAGACTATGGAGCTTCAGGATACAACGAGAAGGATCAAGATGGTCCTTGGCATACTAAGAGGAGTGGATGTAGCTACCAGGTTACTCGGGGAAGTTGTACGCCCTGTCCCATTCCAAGTACCTCATTGCCTCGCGTCGCTGACGAGTTTTCACAAGGGAATTCTGCAGCTAGTCAACCTCGATGAGGGCGCTTTGCATGGAGCAATCAATGACGCAAGTCAATTCCTCGACGAAACCGCCGAGCACTTGGTATCAACCTTGGACATCTTGCTGGGTAAGGACAAAACTCATGTCACCATTGTTACGGGAGCTGACCAAGTGTTCAGAACAGGGCAATAAAGGAGGCGAAATGTCCCTTGCCAGAATCAATATAGCGGTCAGCTTGTTAAAAAGCAGCATTGAGCAAACCCTTCAGTTATACAAGATGGCAGACACAGAAACAGCTGCATACAGGAAGGCACGTAACAAATGGGCTGGATGCACCGCATTGTCGCTCGCCATTACCGTAGCATCCTGGTTCATCCCTGGCGGACCTGCCATCCAAAAAACAACCCGCGTCATGGGTGCTCTCTCGACAGTTGGGTGTGGATACAAGACATGTAGGAAATGGGGCGACATGAAGGACTCAGACCAAGGTACCAAGACGCAGGCAAGAATAGAAATTCTGGCGCATGCTAATAGAGTTTACTAGTCCGGAAACTGGTATTCAAAGTACATCAGGTCTTCCACCAGTCGTGGATTTTCCTTACCGTCGCCCTTTGGCGTCACAACGGCCTGCCCGACAACGATGAACGGCTGGTCGAATTTGCAAACCGTATGGCGGATGCCTTTAACGTCCAAGATCTGCTTACGCAATGGGGATCAGAGGATTATGCCACCCAAATTCTCAACACGAACCGTACTATGATAGCGCAGGACATGCGCGATATCGTGGACGCCGTGCGTATACGCCGGAATATATCAGGAGAAAGCCAGCCTGCAGAAGGTAATAGTGCACACACAGACAGCCCCGATCATAATGTTCAAGAAAATATCGTAGAAGAGACCATGGGGCAGGACCCATTGCAGAATAATGTCTCTGGGGTTGAAAGTGCGCCAACTATGGGTGGACTAGACAGCTCGTCGGTCAATTCAGAAACTGATTGCAGCACTGCAGGGCTGGATGACATTCCAGATGACTTCTGGTTTCCGTCACTGTCCGAGTCTCACGAGTGGGAGAGTGGCGCTGATGGATCAGACTTGGATTTCAGTGGCTTGCACACCCCGACAGAGGAAAGTAACTACTGGGATCACTGATCTGGTGTTGTTGGATTGCGCAGGGTTGCTGAGTGCATTTGATAATATTGAGGTTCTTATGCTTTGAGAAACGAAGTCCCGAAAGGTTCTTTCTTCCGCGCCCTACTCATAAATGTAGACTAGAAATGCGCATTTACATCTAGGCCCGGAAACCAGGAACACAAAACGCGCCGCGTTTCTTCCATGGGGGCCTACTGTACCAATTCCCACTTGTAATGTGTTGTTTATATTGCGCAGTAGTGCTGGGTGAAAATATATTTTGTAAAAACTTCGTTGTTCATTATTGAGATGAGAGTTCTTCTCGGGTTTATATCTGTAATCGCGGACACGCTGTTGTGATCAGAGTTCCACTTAGGAATTGTCTGATCAACAATGCCAAGATCCATCAGGCTGTAACAACGGAATACCCTCCCTTCCCCGGACCTTATGCCACGTCAGATTATGTTGCTTGAAACATCAAGGTCATTTGGTCAACGATCAACGCTCGGGCCTCCTTCGAGTATGACAATTGGTGGGATACCCCTGCAAACTTGCAGGTAGCCACCTCAGCTCGACAGAGGCAATGCGCAATACGGCTGGCAAAGTGCGGAGCTGCGTTAGCGTTGCCGCAGGTTTAAATTCCAGGCAGCAATAGTTTAATAACTTTTGAGCAATCTAAGTTAAAAAACTGACGTATCTTGCCGGTTTCATCCACCCTATCTGTCGCCATACATAAAGCAACTCGTCGGTATTTATCACAAGGCGAGAGAGAAAACTCGGATACAGCTAACACCTGCAATGCAGCAGGAGGTTTTCTTCTTTGAGGGCGAATCAGCAATACATATCATCTGGTCAGGACTCAGCGATCTCCGCGGAGCGGGCTGCTGTGCCTAACGACGACTTAATGCTGACATGACATGGTGGGCAGATAAGCCTGTCACCTCACAAGCGAGAAACACACGACAGCCAATGATTGCCCATTCATGCCCCTGTTTACGAATTGCTCGCCTGCATTTGTTAGTTTGTGGCAAGTGCCGTTGCACGCCCGATGGCCCTGTGCATTAGCTACGTGGTCAGCTGCCCGCTATTAAGCCCCTGTGTACGGAGTAGCATGTGTCGAAACCTGCCTTGCTTACTCCATCGAAAGGGCTGTTGTGGCTGCAGCCGGTCAAGCAAGCCGTTTTTAAGCCTTTGACAGGGTTTGCATCAAAACGGAAAACGTCATTAGACCGAGGTTGTTTTCTCTTTCCCCCAAGAGCTTCAGAAACTGCCCAAACTGGTTGGTGAGGCAAAAGGTTTTGGGCCGGTTAGCTCCATCGCGCTATGCAGTACCTCTCTTTATCTCTATCTTTTTATCTCTTTCTATACCTTTTTATTTTTTACTTTTCCTAGCTATTTTCCTATTTTCTTTTATTATTTATTAGGTGTCTCTCTCTTAGAAAAATCTCCTCTCCTATTGAACTTTCTTTTTCTGCTGCTGGCTGTTTTTTCTTGCCAATCACCTTCGCCTCTTTCAATGAAATCCTCTGTCACTTGACTCTTTCCTTACCCCTGTCAACGCTATGTCGCTTACCCCGCATAGTATGCTGCCGCCGGGACTTCCCCCAGCCCCACAGGGGTCTCCGCTTTGACTGAAAGAGGCTTTCTACCTCACCCCACTCTGGTTCCTCTCTCTGGCCAATCACAGCCTTAGATACCGACAGGGGTTTCCTGTTTCAGTGAAATTGGGACAGACAATAAGCATGTAGGCCCCGGTGTGAAGTCGCAGGAGAGGGCGCGGTAGTTAGGTTTTTTAGCAGTTCTCGGTCGATTCTCCCAAAAGTCCGTTCCCAGCCGGTTCTCTCCAGCCATGGCCTGAGATCTGTGAATGTTGTGGTTTGTGAGCTCCTAGTGGTACCAGCCCCATTCGTCAAGTCCCCACCTGAAAAGCCTTTCTGTCGGCCTCTCTCACGCTCAAAAACATCTTCAAGATGGTCGTAAACTTCCTTGCCTCCGACTGGTCTGGTCGTAGACCCGCCATATTCGACAATCCAGTAACGTCCCCCCGAAGGACTTTTGGTCCACGCTTGCAGGAACACTGGTTCATACATGGCGTTCCTTCGCACTCCTAGCTGGAGTCTTTGCTTCTCGTGCGCCGAAGTTATGTGACGAGACATGACCTGGGAGCTGCCTGTACGTTCAATGCAGAACTTGCACGTAAACCCGTGGACGAGGTGTAGGTTCGGGTCTGGGGATGAGCCATCTTGTCGTACGGGAGCTTCAGAAGGGCTCTGTAGTGGTGAGGTGCGAGCCTTCAAAAGATCGGTCACCAGATGTCGCTCAGCAGCAGGTATGTTATGCTTCGTTCGGAGATGCTGACTGACTTGAGCAGGGCTGGGAGAAAGGGCAACGCGGCATACGTCGTGGCAACATATGAGCACTCGAGCATGGACGTCAATGGAGAGATTGACCCGTGAAAACGCTGCATCGTCGGACATGGTGCCCTGTTTGTCTCGTGACCGATTCCGTCAGTAAGAAGATGATGCAGGCGAAAAAAGCTTTGACGAAGGACACCAAGTGGAATGGATGCCGGCATCGGGTTTTGAGGTCTCATGAGACCATGGAAATAGGAGACATGGCGCCAAAGCTCCCAAATTGCATTCATTACAATTGAGTTTCCGGCGCACCCTTTGCCATACGAAAGGTGCTTTTTATTCGCGTTGACAGGGAATCAGCGCTGGGATCCTGGGTAGTTGGAGAGAGGGCACGGACCAAATATTCTTGTATTGACCCAAACTCCTAAAGATCCAAAAGGGGAAGGTGCACGGGCCGCAAAAGTTGGTATTGGGTCCATTACCAGTGGTAATTGGTACAGTAGGTTCTCTATCTTGTAACGCTTAGCGTTGTTAACGAGAGCAGGCCAGCGGCTGAGCCATTTATCGAGACTGGTGTTGCTAAGGCCCTTCTTAAGCTTTTCAAACTCAGCCCTAACATTCTGCTTCTGGTCTTTCGCGGTGGGTTGGATGCTATCAGCCAGCGCAATAAGTTTGCCGCGGACATCATGGATTCCGAGGTAATGCTGCTTGAACTCCTGACACACTGTGAGGTCAATGCGATCAGAGACCTTGTCGTATTTCTTCCTTTCGCTATCATAGATAGCCTGGAGGCTGTGATATTTCTGGATCGTGTCCTTGCTTGCTGAGTCCGATGGTTTGGTCACAGTGAAGACCAAGTTTTCAATCCCTTCTGGATCACAGTAGCTCCAGACATCGTTGCGCACGGCAAGGTCCTCAATAGAGTTAATCCAGTTGGTCCAGTCCTCACGGGAGTTGAGCAAGGTGAGATTGTGATCTTTGATCGACATTTTGTGACATTTAGTCAAGAAAAGGATAGCGTCTTTTTTGAATTGACTTCTGATTAATGTGTTAGCTTCTTGCTGATTAAAAAGATCATGATTGTTAGATTTTAGGAGTCTTCTCTGTTAAAATCTTTTGCGGGTTTCAAGTTGCTGTTTCATATCGCTTCATCTGATACATCCGACTATGAACCGGAAACCAGCATTGCGTCAGTCGGCTCAACTTCGTGCCGATTCCCCTGAGGAGATTTTCAATTTGAGAGAAAGCTCTCATTACGACGAAGTTGATAGCAGAAGATGCTGGTGGTGATGGACTTGGCTTGCGGCAGAGAAGATGCTGATCATGATGGAGAGAGGCAATGAAAGAGTCTCCGGGCTCATAACTGTCGCACTGAGCGTGCTTAAAGGGTTAGAGTGAATATGATGAGCAGCAGCAAATGTGTTGATTGATGTCTTAAGTTGTCTGTTGTGCGGGGTATTCCATCCCGCAGAGTTACTTAAAGCATATAGCTAGATTACTAATGCCTACCCTGCGACACTAATCCTTTATGGCCAATAGCATTTCTGTAACTAGCGTGTAGATAGATTCCGATTCCTCTAGCCCAGCACGTCCTGTGCCCCAGTAGGGGACTTTTCGGGGCCTATGGCCCCCCGGACGAAAAATATACATAACATAACATAACATAACTATCCTACCCACAACTCTCTCCTGTAAAAACTTTTCCTTGGCACCCGCTATTAGCGTTCTGCTAGGGCAGAAAATTTTTACAGGCCAAAATGGCAACAAAAGCAGCTGCGGGACTAGCGGGACCCTAACAGCTGCTGGAAGAAAGGGATTCAGAGAGTTGACCTTTCTTCGTGACAAGTGTTTTCAACGGCACTGAGCTTCGCGAGCTCTTGACATCGCCTCCGGGCTCCATTTTATTTGTCTTATCTACGACTTCTTCTCACCTCGACATTTCGGCTTCGCGAGCCTGCGACATTCCGGCCTCTGCGCCCTCGATTTCCCCCCAGTACGACCGACCTCTGCAGCCTCGGCTGCCCAGACGACATTCGCAGCATCCTGCTGCTAGACATTCAGGGTCGTTGCACCCTCACCCTCACCTTCGCCTGCAGTATAACACTGCCTCGACCGACCACTGCAGCTTTGGCTGCCCGAACAACACCAGCAGCCTTCGGCTGCTCGACTTTCTGGGCCCTCTGGTGCCCTCGACCTTGACGCACGGACCCCACATGGTTCGTTGCCCTTTTTGCAGCTCGGAAGCTGCTTGACCGATCTCTGCAGTCGCGTACTGCCCAGAGACCTTCTTCTTCTTTGCGGCCTCGGCTGCTGCCTGGAACACCACCAGGCTTTGACAATCTGTCTCACTGGCTGAGACCTCTAGACCAAACCGTTGGGTCGAAACGGTACAGAGCTTACCTGGAGACCGTGGAACGAGGCGACTGCCTTGTCTACAGAGCAGCGTTCTAGCCGCCTTGGGGTTTTCCCTGCGAGGGGTTTCCCCAAGGATGTATGGTCCTAGGTTGCAGCTACTGGCGATCTTGGGGGATCATGGACTCCCTGCCTCAGGGTATGGAAAGCTACTTGATCTATCTGTGCAAGAGAATTCTAGGCTGGAGAGGAATAGATCCCGCTGACGGGATGGCCTCTTGAAAGTAAATGCGCCTTTGTGCCGATGATATACTGGATGAACTAGCTGGGAGACGCTGCTGGAGGGAAGCTCTGCGAGGATCAACTGTATTGATGTCCAATGGGATGTGCTTCACCGACAACTACTGTAGGGCGAGCTACGAGTAGAGAGGTGCCTCTTGGGGGTAATGAGTACAGAAAACGCTCGAGCATGTATACGGCTCCGATCCAAGAGGCCTTGCAGATGGTTCGATCGAGAATCAGCAGGGCAGCGATTGTAGATAGTTTAGCTCAGCACGTCCTGTGCTCCATTAGGAGACTTTTTGGGGCCTACGGCCCCCCGGACGAAAAATTTACATAACATAACATAACACCTGATGAGACTGAAGCGCTGGCCTTGCCGTTAGTGAGATGATCTTTACCGGACCTACCGAGGTGATTCGTCAGGCCCAAGTATGTGACGAAGAATTGAGTCGGTATGAAAGGGATCTTGGGACAATGAAAGGTTGCTTTCTCTATTGCCGTGTAGAAGGAAAATCGTTTGAGCATGTCGTAACGGCTTGCGCTCGACGTTTTAATTGGATTCGAGCTAAGCAAAAAGCACTTCGGGACTGCCAGAGCAAGAAGAAGGAATGGATGGACCCGCACGCTGTGTGCTGGAAATGTTACCAGCCGCAAGAGATCTGGCGAGCTGCGGATCTGGAGTACGAAGGGGACAAATCGTGCCAATACCCAGATATGGTAATGCTTCTATGGAAAAAAAGCACCAAAGACTTATATAAATATCTCTAATTTAAACCTTTCATGTTCTACAAAGATGAGGACGCGTCATTACCTTCGCTCAGCAATTCCACAATCTTAGCCAGGGCCTGCTCATCTCCCTTTTTGGTTTCAGCCAGCTCCTCATCGACCCACCCTTCTGTAAATCCCCCCCCAAAATCAATTAGCCAAGCATTATCCTGCTCATCGATGATGATATTACTAGACTTTCCGTCTCCCCATACCAACCCATGTTCGTGAAGACACTTGATAGTTTCAGAAATCTGGACGGACCATTTCTGCCTTTTTTCTACCGTAGCGGTGGTGATATCAACATCGCTAAGCCTACGCCCAGGCACCCATTGTCGAAGAAACCCCAAGATCTGCTTGGTGTCCTTGTGATGAATATAACCAAGAAGCTGGGGAACCTGTATTGTGTTTGGTTGCGGGAACGCTTTGAGAATCTCACCAAGACATTCAAGCTCTCGCCCCTCGCCGGTGCCAAAGAGCCCGCCGGGTTGACCACGCGACTTGCAGAACATATCTCGCCCCCGTACCTGGACGGCAGCGGTAACAGTGTTCGCACCACGTACAAATGACTTGGTGACTACGATTTCCTCGGGGATATAGCGAGGTATGTCTTGGCAGATTTCCAACTCTTCCTCAAAGCCTGGGTCGAGAGCAGGGTCGATAGTGAGAATGGTGTTTGCCTCGGCTGGGTTGATGGGTACAATGGAGGCGTGACTAGCAGGAGCCTCTAGCCGAAAATAAAGGAATGGAGGGAACAGTAGATGATTTAGAGATTGGCCGTTTTGAGCGACTGCTCCTTGCGAAGATATTGGACGAGAGAAAAGAGGCCTTCCAGCATCCAGAATGACGCCAAGAACCTCATCCTCAAGCCTATCATACTCGTCGTCGTCCTGGCACGTGGTAGCTCGAGAGATAAGATCAACAAGACGGTCCTGTAGAGGGCGGTCTTTTGGCTCCATTTGACGAGTATCCTTTGTTGACGACCCGTTACTGGGAAAAATAGACACAGAAATCTGGTTGTCATTGAACATAAACACCATATCTGCACCACTTCCATTGCCGCCATGAAGTTGAGTGACTGCAATATCGTCCATTGTATCTGTTTCTGCTAGGTCGCTCATGTTTAGTCGAATTTAGTGAATTGTGATGTGTAGATGGAGAGGTAAAGGTGAAGGTAAAGGGGACGCTACATTATCAGGCAGAAGGGCACGGTTAATGACTGCGGGGCTGTGTCACGTGTACCTGGGACAAGTCTAGTACAGGCAGAGCTAAAGCGGTTATAGAGACGAGACATACATTCCCAATCACACCTCTGAACCATGTTAGTCTTAATAACAGATCCTGGTTTATTTTGGGGAGTTGGCAGTTTAAGTCTTACAACCCTTTGGGATGGCACTGGGGTTTAGGATTAGCGCGATGATGGCGGGTAATTCGGCTTCCTGATTCGTTATGTGTATGGTATGTTTACGAGTCCCACTGCGTGAGTTTGACAAAGAGGGTTAAGGGATTATTATATACTTGGCTGGACTAGAGCACCTGATATATATTAAGTCTGGGGCCGTACGATGCTTTTCGTAATAATTTTCGGTACTTAGGGAAATAATGATTGAGGCTATGTTGTATTCAAGCGCCTGCTACAGGTTAGGGAATTCCGATACCCCTCGTGTCTTGGCAGAGCACCAAGGAATTTTGGTAGCGCGCGGTTAAGAAGATTTAATTATAAATACATTTAGCCGAGGTCTATTGCAATATAAGATCATACTAAATTGGCGCGCGGTTAAGAACGATTGGTTATCTGTACATCTAGCTCATGTTTGTTGGTACCAATTTAAGGGCATCTGTTGGAAAATCCGGGGATCCCCCTTCACTTCAGGATTCAGACTAACAGTCTGAAAGTCCTAGATTTAAAGTTTAAAGTCCTAGATGAAATCATTTGGAGATATAAACCTGAGAAGAACTCTCATCTCACTAATGAACAATCAAGTTTCATAAAATATATATTTTCACCTAGCACTACTGCGCAATATAAACAACAGCATCTTGAATGGGAACGAGCGGGCCGCGTTCTAGTATAATAAGGCCCTTAAGCGCTTTATTAGAGGAAACTGCTATTGGATTTAACCATCAGCTTTTACAAGTTACTTTCTTTCCCGCTAAAACTGGGAGCATAAACGTTATCATTGTTCTGTTCCAACTACTCTGCCATTCAATATGTGTCACAACACTACTGTCGTCCATCGCTGCGGGCAGCACACAGGCCGAGAGATTACCTACTGCCGCAACGCTGGAAGATCCCGCACCACCGGGAAAAAAACAGCGCTCATCATAAATCAACTCAATCAATCAATCACCCCAATCAAATCAATCAACTTAGTTAATTCCTTGCCTCAATCAAATCAATTCCAGCGATTTGTAAGTTGACATGATATGATAAAGTTGATATATGCCATGCTTCATCTGAACTGCCCAAAAAGATTAAACCTGGACGTGCCCTCCGCCCAGTCCTACCCTGTACAAGATGGCCACAGATAGGCGATACTTCTTAGCCCTATATAAAGCCGTAGCCTCGTTGGTACCTGCCCTTTAACCCGACTATTGAGGATCTACCGAAGGTCGTCTGGAAGAACCGCCGCTTCGTTCACGAAGTTTCGCTAGCTCGGAAAGGTGCAAAAGGCAGAAAAAGTTGGATCAGATCGCACGGCACGTTGTTCATTGAATTGAATCACCAGGATCAGCCCATCGGTCATGTGTGGTGCTGCAGCCGATGCGACACGAAGGGTCGGCCAGAATTCTTCTCAATACAAGCGACATCTTCTGCAGCAGATCATCTTCGCAAATATGGATCCATCCTCTATCCCAACATATCCCATATACTGACTTGCACAGAGCCCATCGGATCACCCCAGCGAGTCAATCAAGCCCCAGCGACGATAGCGCGATCGATCTCCAGTCCCGTGCAACCCCCAAACGACCACGGCTTGACCAGAGCATAATACCAAAGGCAAAGGTCAAAGCTGTACAAGAACTTAGTGTTGGGTTCGTCATTGACAGTGATGTGCCCTTCACAATATTCGAGCACAAGTTTCTAAAGGAGCTCTTCTATCAGTTCGACCATGAACTAGCACTCCAAATTCCTTGGAGTAGCAGTTCTATTACCAGAGAGCTACAGAAGATCTTCGAGTCTAAGGCGGATATCATCAAAGCGGAGCTAGGCAGCGCCCTAACAAAAATACACATCAGCTTTGATCTCTGGACATCACCGAACCGTCTTGCGATAATGGCAGTTTTTGCACACTTCATCGACAAATTCGGGAACCAACAATCCAGGCTGCTCGCTCTACCTACGCCGTCAGCTAGGTATCCACAGTGGTGAGAATCTTGCCGAGACATTGTTCGAAATCGTTCAACTGTGGGATATCCGAGGACAGGTTGGCACGGTCATTTCTGATAACGTGACTACGAACGATACCTGTCTCTCTTACTTCTACCGGCAGCTCGACCCTTCGATCCGGCCGGCTGATACCAAGGCCCGTCGCATGCGTTGCTACGGCCACGTTCTTAACCTTGTTGCCCGCGCGTTTCTTTTCGGTAAAGACGCCGAATCTTTCGAGCTAGAGTCAGATATCAACGGCATGAGAGGTCTTCAGGAGCAAGATCTTCGCCATTGGCGTTCGAAGGGCCCAATTGGGAAGCTGCACAATATCGTCAAGTTCATCAGATCCTCACCTCAGCGCAGCGAATATTTCAAGCGCATCGCTCACGAGCAGGAGGACGAAGGGTACCATCTTTGCGAGGAATCAACCGCCGAGCTTGAGGTCATCTTGAACAATGAGACGCGGTGGAATTCTACTTATATGATGATAGAGAGGGCTTTGCGGAAGCAGACTGACATCAGGGCCTACATCTTTGCACTCGAAGGCGAGAAAGACGAAGAAAAACGTATCCCTGCTGATGACATCTTATCCAACGAGGATTGGCGCGTGCTTGGTGAGGTTAACGAGATACTTACGCCTTTATATCATCAGACAATGCGAACCCAAGGCTGGGGTAAAGGCGACAGCCATGGGCGCCTGTGGGAAGTCCTGGTAGGAATGGAATACCTGCTCGAGCATTTTGAAGACTGGAAAGGCTTCTACAATGAGTTCACGACCGAAACAATAAGGGCGACGAATCTAAATGATCCCGAACTAATTGGAAGAGCGTCTGCGCCTCTGAGGGGTGCTAACATCCGGCCGGCCCGTTCCCGCCGTCGCCCTGCTCGCTTCGATGGGGAAGAGGTCTATGTATCCCAACAGCGAAGTCAAGCGCCAACTTTCACGGTAGCTGCCTTGCCGGAGCATTCTCAGGCTGAGTATGCGGCGCTTGACAAGCCGCCGGCGTCTAAGATTTCCCAGAAGAGCTCATTACCAGCAGACCACCGAGCATATATTCGGGCATCGATCAACAACGGCTGGAAGAAGCTGGATGAATACTACAGCAAGCTCGGAGAATCTCCCTTGTTTGCGGCAGCAGTCATCCTTCATCCGAGATTCGGCATCAGCTGGTTGGAGGCTACTTGGGCCACTGAGGAGCAATTGGCCTGGGTTCGCGATGCGAAGGCGGGCATAAAGGACTACTTCGCGCGGTGGTATCAATCGAACCAGCGGACGGACGACTTACAGTCGAAGTCTGCTTCATCATTAACGAACAGGGGTAAAGAGGATGATCACTACACGCAATGGATCAACAGCAGAACGAAAAAGGCATTTGCAACGAGCAGCAGTGTTAGCGAGATGGACAAATACCTCCGTCTTGAGCCACAAGATACGCAAGAGCCAATCCAATGGTGGAGGGACCACAAGCCTTCATTCCCGGTGCTAAGCAGCTTTGCCTTGGATGTCTTTGCCATTCCGGCTATGGCAACCGACTGCGAGAGGCAGTTCAGCCTAGCCAAGCTGACACTAACATCGCAAAGGCTCGCAATGGGCGCCGACACGCTGGAGCGAGTTCATTGTCTGAGGAACTGGGTCCGACACGGCGGGGTAAAGGTGGGCAGTTGGGTTGGTAATTGAGGCTTTGGATCCGGCGTAATACCTTCACATACTCAATATATAGGCCTCCCATACAATTGATTGAGACGAGCCAATCAAATCAAACAAATCAACTTTGGACCGAAGCCCCATCAAACAAATCAACTTTTACCTCAAAGTTGATTTGATTGATTTATGATGAGCGCTGGATGCACTAACCCAGCACTGAGGACATTGCCAAAATAGATCTCGTTAACCTCCTTAGATTCAATACCGGCTCGTTCAACAGCAGCTATGAGCAGTAATGGTCAGCCAAAAGATTTCCTTATATCAGTATCTCAAGGTAGGCCCATCTATACCCCTGATAGCAGTAGAACCTAGTTGAATGGCTGTTAAGCTCGACAGCGAGCTGTGAATATTAGCAGCATGAGCTTAACAGAGGAAGACAGAACTGGAGTGGCCTCCTGGTCAAGAAAGGTTAATATACCCAAGAAACGAGCCGATTGGCGTACGGGCCACCGACACAATGTAAACAGGAGGAAGACCGGCCATGTTGACGAGGCTATTTATAAGATGGATAAACCTAACTCTTTCTCTCGCGACTAGTAAAAGAGATGCAGATACTGAAGAAGAAGGATCAAGCAAGACGATGAAATGCAGCAATTCAACTCAAGATGTTGAGCAGGTTTTATTTTGAAGCCAAGGCAGAGACAAGGCTCTGCTTATCATCGTGCCCTTCGTCTTCGCGCTTAAACCCTTACTTCCCCGCCGGTATAATTATATAAGATGGCCGATAAGAAATGCATGTGGAGTAGTTAGTTATTTTTGGCCTTGAATCGCGACTGGGGGTTTAGTGATGGCCCTTGATCAGTAATCGGTATTAGCCCGGACTCTTGTACATTAAAACAGGGGTCCGTTTTATTTTCATGCACACTAAGCCATGATTAGTTTATATCGGCAAGATGACCAAGAGGCCATTCTTGGTATTATATAATATTTGTGTGTATTAAAATAGAAATTTGTCTTTTAGTACTCCCTACAGAGCAATATTAATAATCACTTACTAAGAAGTTGACGTATATAATAAGCGAGCGGCCCAGACAAGGAAGTGGCCGGCTTCACCACGCTCAAGCTCCTAATACATATACACACACGCAAGTCTACTACGCCCGGTAGGCCAACACCCAAGGGGCTCTGAAGCTAAAATTACATAAAATCTCTCTAATTATTACCTTACTCTCACCAAATCATTACGAATCTGGGCTTATTCTTTCGAATCTAGTCATCGTTCTTCTCCCTTATCCTCGTTAGGTATCAGTATGTAGCAAGCCACCTTGAAGCCCGGTTTCTCCAAGTGTTCAGTTTCCTATCTTCGGCGGCTGAAGCATTGCCTGCTTTTGGTTGTTCGAGGGGTAGCTATTGTTAGATGAGTTGAGAATCAATAAGTTAGTAATGTTTCTGTTATCGCTGTTCCAGGCGACCTGTAGCGATCGCGAACCTGATCATGGCCCCCGCCGCGTCCATGTCTGGTGTCCATTTCTGTCCATCTGATGCTGCCTTGCCATCTAGGTGAAAGGAGAGGTTGCCGTGTTTTTCTTCCGTACATTGTAGCGTCTCTCTACGGTATATCGTCCACTTCTCGCAACAGAAGAGGAAATGCTCTACCGTTTCTTTTGCTCGCCCACACGGGCACTCATCCGTCGGTGCTGCCATGACCTGATATTGGTAACCATTCAATCGCGACATTCGAGTTCTGAGCTGAGCCAGCACGCTGGCTTCCTTCCACCACAACTGGTCGTATAACAGGCGAGTATGTGGACCGGGCAGAGCTGAGTCAACCTTTCTAGAATGCCTGCCGACTCCCTCTGGCAGTCTCCTCTCACTTCGCAGATCTGCTTTTGTTTGACTGAGAATTGTAGTCTTCGCTTTGACTGCCCCCTTACGCGGCGTGACGTACGGCTCCTTTGCATGACGGGCCGACGTCTTGGCTATCTTCTGGATTTCGAGCTCACTGTTAGAGAGTAGCCAGATGAGGTTGACTCCGTTCCCCTCTCCTCGAAGCTTCTCTACAGCATCATATATCTCTCGGATATGCCCTTGACGCGATTGTTGGCGAGGGTTGCCTATGGCCTGTGCCGCTAATCCGTTCCTCGTCAAGATCATAATGGCTCGATGTTTCATCTCTGGCAGACAAGCTCCTATTATTACGACTCAGTCTCACCACATACGTGACTCCAGTCACCCCCACATATTTTAACTAATAACCTAAGAGAATTTAAGTCGAACCGACCCTATTTGACTTATAGTACGAGACCCGCTTCAGTCAACTTAGTTTACTAATCTTGTATAATATCAAATATAATCAAACTATGCTAACCATATTTAACCTATCATATAGTTGAAGTAGCTAATTGAGGAGATACCGGACCTAAGCCATCTATACCCAGGGTCGGGAAGCTGCTAACCCCTATGTCCGGCCTAGTCCCACAAGCTTCTTCAGCTAAACGAATTAAGGTTTCCAGGACATCTCCACCCAGCAGATAGCTTTTACTTTTGGCATACCTAACCTTTCAGTATAAGAGGAAGCCTTGGTTAATTCAAAATTATGTTGCGATGCCTGATTGACCCAGAACAGTGAAGAGCTTTCAGTATGGAGCCATTCAGGAAGCAATTTTCACCAGAAGTGTACATTCCTGATCTATCAGGAAAAGTCATGATTGTGACAGGGCAAGTACGAATCAACTGCATTGGACCTGGCTAATGACCGTGCGGCTACAGAGGCGCAACTGGAATCGGCAAGGAAACGGTGACCCAACTTCTGCGACGTAATGCTCGAGTATACGTGGCGTCCCGCTCAAAGAAGAAATTTCAACAGTTGTTAGAAGACTTATCAGTTCCCGGTCATTCTGAGTCTTTGAGGTTTTTGAAACTGGACTTGTCAGACATGAAGAGCTGCATTCACGCGGCGAAGCAGTTTGAGAAGCTCGAGACGAGGCTTGACGTCGTGGTTGCTAATGCCGCTCTCTCTGTGATGGTAGGGCCAAGATTGAAAAGGACATTCCTGTCATAGCTCTGATGGGCATTGTTGCTAACACTCTATAGCCTCAGACTCTGACAATGGATGGGTTGGAGATTCAGTTTGGTGTAGGTTTACTACGCTGCTGCACGTGTGACCTATGACTAACGCGATATTAGACCAACGTAAGAGTGGTGGAAAATTGCCGATCTCGATGGGTGGAGGCTAATCATTTCAAACCTTAGCATCTCGGACACTTTGTATTTATTTACAACCTCTTGGTAGGTGCCTGGTGGGCAACCTTGCTCCATCCGTTATTAAAAATATCACTCACAAAGACAAACTGCAGGATCTCATCAAGGAAACGTCCAAACGCTTTGGCGACGCCAGGATCGTCGTTGTCGCATCTCATGCTCACCGAATGTATAAAGCCGTACCAGGCGACATCATTGATTTTAAGGACCTGCGCGTTGAAAGGCTGGCAAGCCTACAGACAATAGCGGATGTGCAAGCAAGCTTGCAAAGGTATTCCTGTTAATGCCAAAAACTTGAACCACATATGACAAGGATTTTAACACTAACAAAGAACTTAGATACGCCCGCTCAAAACTCGCAAATATCCTCTTTACCCTCGCTCTTCACAAACACCTCCAGGAATCTGGACAAGGTAACATATTCGTCAACTGCCTCAATCCAGGTCATTACCCTCCAACCCCTCCATCTCCTCCATCGCTGACTTCTCCAAACTCCAGGTACTATAGGTACGTCCGCCGCCACTGATTCCGCCGCCATCCCACCCTGGATCGCCTTCCTCACGTCGTCGGTCGTGCGAATGACCAGCATCCCCGTCCTGGACGGCGCCCGCACCACGCTCCTACTCACGACCGACCCCGAGATCGCGTCACGGAAGTTGAGCGGCAGGTATTTTGACGTTGGTCCACTGTCGGAGAAGTTTTGGTATGGTTATAGCTGGGACGCCACCGAGGCCAAGCTCTCAGAAGCCGCTAAGAATGACGAGCTGAGGGAGACGTTGTGGAAATGGAGCATAGACATGATGGACACAGCGTTGTGATGCTGTTTTGCCTAATCTACCATTGAGGCTCGGGATAGCTCGGTGATCGGAATGGTGTGGTATGAATTGGTATTGGTATGGTCAATACCGCCAAGACTTGGTATGGTTTAAAGAAATCTCAATATCATGGTATTACCGGTATACCAAGTCATACCAGTAAGGCTAAAATGGGCTAAAAATAGGCTGGGTTATGGATCAAACTAGCTAGCGCCTCAAGGTCAAGAACTTTCTCGGCTTAGAACTTACAATCCTATAACACGTAGCTAATCCATTTACGATATTGAAGTATCACCTATGGAATCTCCAGGTCCAATTCTTGTTCATAGCCCTCACACTTGAGGATATGATAATCGAAAATGCTACTTGCGACACATCATCATCTAGTCTATCGAACTCACGAAGAGTTAGCAGGAACAAAGGCGATGATTGTCCCAACATTTGCTTACCCTAGAGCCACTCGGACAGTTAGATATTCCGGGGGTTTAGCTTCTTCAGCGACACATAATAAGTCACGAGCAGGGATGTGCATCGCAGGGCTGGGCTGGTTTTGACGTTTCCCCGCTCAATCCTGAGTGCCTCAGATTTGTCTCCCCTTCCTAATCTACGATCGACGGTGTGTAGCAATACTCGACGAGACAAACTTCATAGTCCTATCCACCACCAGTGAGCGACGCCGTAGGGGTTCATTGTGTTTCAGAGGTTTGAATGCCTATTATTACATTTTGCTTAATCGATTACCTAATACCTTTATCAATTTCAGATGTTTCTGCCTTTTTCTTACCTACTCTCGGCACTGGTTCTCTTGGGGTGCCTCGTTGAGGCCGATAATTTTCCAGACGATGGTCTCGAGGTTCGTCCGATTTCATCGATTGTTCGATCGAGCCGCACCTCTACGATGTCAACGCCATCGCCTCTACCACCCCTACCACCCCGTCCGAACAACCGTCGTGGCTTCGAGATAGCCATTATTTGCGCTTTACCCCTTGAGGCTGATGCTATCGAAGCCTTGTTCGATCATCACTGGGACGATGACGGTCCGCTTTTCGGTAAAGATCCAGGTGACCCTAATGCCTACTCCGCAGGCGTGATCGGCCGCCATAACGTTGTCCTCGCGTATATGCCGGGGATGGGTAAGGTTAATGCGGCGGTCGTAGCCTCCAACTGCCGAGCTAGTTTTCCGAATATCAGGCTTGCTCTCGTCGTCGGTGTCTGTGGCGTTGTCCCCCGTAGCCCTGACAAAGACGAAATCTTGCTAGGAGATGTCATCATCAGTGACGGCATCATCCAGTATGACTTTGGACGGCAACTGCCTGACCGCTTTGTCCGCAAAGATACGTTATTAGACTCATTAGGCAGACCGAATCAGCAGATACGGGGAGTCCTGGCAAAACTAAGGACACTTCGACATCGCCGACAATTAAGTGCGAAGATGGCAGACTACCTGAATGTTCTTCGTCAAGATCCAGAGCTTCGTGCTGAGTATCCTGGTACTCTAAAAGATCGGCTGTTTGAGGCGTCTTACCTCCATACAGAAGACCAGAAGTCATGTAAACAGCTCGGATGCAACGGTGAGCTCGTGTCGCGAAGCCGCTTAGAGACTGCCGGGGTCTGTCCTACGCCTGCTGTCCACATCGGTTTGTTGGCCTCCGGAGACTCGGTCATGAAGTCTGGCAAAGATCGCGACCGAATCGCAGCGACAGAAGGCGTCATTGGTTTCGAAATGGAGGGCGCTGGGGTTTGGGACATATTCCCATCTATCGTGATTAAAGGCGCATGCGACTATGCCGACAGTCATAAAAGTAAGGTCTGGCAGCGATATGCCGCGGCAACGGCGGCAGCTTGTGCGAAGGCTTTTCTGAGCTTCTGGGTTCCTTCCCTTGATGAAGGTATTTTATCCCACATCTCTCGCGATCGTAACTAACTGCGGCCGAAGAGAATTCATGCCTAGCTGCAAATTCCGCGAGCAGCCTCTCGTTACAGAATCAAGATTCTTCCGACCGGAGCCAAGTTGCGTGCGCTTTCAATGAGCATCAAACGCAGCCCGCTTTTCTAGTTCCGTTTTCACGAAACGACATCTTCGTGGGTCGAGATGATGTCTTTGCGAAGCTGCAAGGTCTACTCTTTGAGGAAAGACGGCAGAAAGTCGCTCTCGTTGGCGTTGGGGGTATTGGAAAGACTCAGATTGCGCTGCAACTCGCCTACTGGGTCAAGAAGAACAAGCAGGACTACTCGGTGTTCTGGGTGCCAGCGCTGAGCCACGCCAGCTTCGAGCAAGCGTGCATGCAGATCGCAGATGCTTTTGGTATCCCAACTGCCGATAGCGACAATGTGACTGAATCGGTGCGCCAGTACCTGAGCTCAAAACGTGCGGGCAAATGGCTTCTTGTGGTCGACAATGCCGATGACGCACAAACCCTCATGGGTTCAACGGGCGTGGAGAATGGCATCTACCAGTCTCTTCCTCAAAACGACGAAGGACGAATCCTGTTCACGACACGATACCGAAAATTAGCAGTATTGGTCGCAGGGCGACATATTCTCGAAGTACCCGCAATGAGCCGATATGAGGCAAGGAGATACTTCAAGGAGGCATTGATCCAGGAGATCTCTCCAAGTGACGAGGAGGTCGTGAACGATCTGCTGGTGTTGCTGACATATCTTCCACTAGCCATCACGCAAGCAGCTGCATACTTAAACGAAAACCAGATAACTCTTATGGAGTATCTATACCTCTTTAAGAACACTGATCGTGACAGGATAGAACTGTTAAGCGCCGAGTTCCAAGATGACACGAGATATGCGCAGTCTCAAGATCCCGTGGCCACTACCTGGTTCATCTCGTTTAACCAGATCCGCAAGGCTGACGAACTTGCCTCGCGCATCCTGGTGTTTCTGGCTTGCGTTGAACCGAAGGCGGTGCCTCAGTCGATGCTGCCCAAGGGTGAATCACAGCAACAACTGACTCGAGCGATCGGCACGTTATGCGGTTATGGATTTCTGAACAGACGAGGATCTAGCGAGACATTCGACATGCATAGTTTGGTGCACCTGGCAACAAGGTCTTGGGTTGCGAAGAACGACTCAGAGCAAGAGCAAAGCCAGGCAGCGATAGCGCGTCTGAACGAGGTGTTTCCCACGGATGACTGGGAAAACCGAGATCTGTGGCGGCAATACCTGCCCCATGTAATCAAACTGCTTAGCACCTTTAAGGATGACTGGAGTGAAGAGCCATGTGAATTAGGCTATTGGGCTGGCCGGTGCTTGCTTGTTGATGGACGTGTGACAGAGGCAGTAGAGATGCTAGAGCATGTGGTTGCGGTTGAAGAGACGACATTGGCGGAGAATCACCCCTCACGACTGGCATCGCAGCACGAGCTCGCAAGAGCATACAAAGCCAACGGACAGGTCGAAGAGGCAGTAAAACTGCTAAAGCATGTAGTTGTGGTTAGAGAGACGACATTGGCGCAGAATCACCCAGACCGACTGGTGTCAGAGGAACTACTTCAGTATTGCTATGGAATTTTAAATGCCTCAACCAACTCAATGGCTTGAGGGCTTGCTCAGTGGATTTACGATCTGTTCGTCATGCATTTGGACTTTATCCTGGAATACACACCTATCGACTACATCCCTATTGTCCGTCCCATCTTCAGTAAAAGTGGAAATTCACCACCTCTCATTGGCTCAATCCAGGAGGGAATCAGCACTTAGGTTTTCAACACCACAACTAAGATTTCTTATCTTATATAGCTCTTTCCGGAAACTTAGCCATTGGAAAGTATTAAGATATTTTTTTTTAATGATTAGGTTTATTCTTGTTGTAGCTGCTTGTTAAACTCAAGAAACAATGCCGTCACCGCTCGACCGTGACGATTTCCCCTTATGGATTAGTACAGTTTTTAGAGAGCGTGACGATTCCCCAAATTGGCTAGCGCAGATAAGCTACGGATGACAGAGTTTATTCCTTGTTCGAGGAAAGAGAAAACAACCTTGGTCCATGGCCGTTTTCGGTTTTGTCAAACCCCCCAAAACGGCTTGCTTGACCGGCTGCAGCCATAAAAGCCCCTCAGCATAGACTGACAACGCAGGGCTTAATGGCGGGCAGCTGACCACGCAGCGATGGAAGCACAGGGCTATCAGGCGTTCAGTGGCACTTGTGACAGACTGGCAAGTGCAGGCAAGCAACTCAAAAGCGGCTCGGCGAGTCACTCAGTGATGCGAGAGGACAATTGCGGCATGGCAGTGAGGGGAAGCGAATGGGTAATCATTGGCTGTCGTATATTTCCTCAATTGTAAGGTGACACGCTTGACCCCGCAAACCATATTAGAATTAAGTTGTTGTTAGGCAGATCGGCCCGCTCCGCGAAGATAACTAAGTGTCGCACTGAGCGTGCTTAAAGGGTTAGAGTGAATATGATGAGCAGCAGTAAATGTGTTGATTGATTGTTCTAAGTTTTCTCTTGTGCGGGGTATTCCATCCCGCAGAGTTACTTAAAGCATATAGCTAGATTACTAATGCCTACCCTGCGACATTATATGAGCTGACGATCTTAACTTATCCCAACAGCTGAAGCATGGTCTGTTAAGTCGAGACTGTTTAAGATTACAGTGTGGTGCAGGTTCAGAGTTAGTAAGCTATCAATGTAAATTTACTGAAAGCAGCCAAAAGCAGTTTGACGGCGGCGGCCATTACACGTTGCAAAATTAGGAGTAATACGGCCCCGAAACGTCCCCTACTGGGGCACAGGACGTGCTGAGCTAGGGGGATTGAGATCTATCTCCACGCTAAATACAGAATGCTATTGTCGAAGAAGATTAGTCATTCGCGACGCGAAATTAAACTCCCCCGTCGGAACGCAGTTTCTGCAAACGCGTCAATAGACCACATACTGGCTCTTCCGCAAGCTTATAAATGTCTGCCTCTTCCTGCTCCTTAGCATGTGCTTTGAATGCTTCAGTGCGCTGCAGAGAGGCCCGGATGAACTTGACGATATTATGAAGCTTCCCAACTGGGCCCTTGGCTCGCCAATGTTCAAGGTCTTCCTCGACCCGCTCCAACATGCCATAAGCCTCAGATTGAAGTTCGAAAGAAGCTGCATCGCCGCCATAGAGGAAAGCTTAGGCAACAAGGTTTAAAATATGCCCGAAACATCGCATCCTTCGTGCCTCCGTATCCACCCGAGTTACCGAGGCATCGAGAGTTGTGGAGGGTTCGCAAGCAAACGTCGTTGCTGGCTGCATTATCACAGATCGACACTCCAAGCTTACGATCGATCCCCCAATCGCGGACGACATTTCTTACAGTGTACGCGATATTCTCGCCAGCGTGAGACCCGATCTACCTCCTGAAAGCAAGTAGCCGGCTTTGGTATAAGTTGCGCCGATCAATAAAATGACCAAAGATCGAAATGAAAACTAGTCTGTTCGGAGAGGTCCAGAGGTCGAAGCTGATATGTATCTGTATTACAGCCTCGTCAAGTTCCTCCTTGGCGGCCACTTTCTTCAAAGAGAGTATGTCCTCTAGTTCTTCGCTGTAGTTCGACCCCAGGGTACCTGGATATGAAGATCAGAGTCCAACTGACGAAACAGCTCCTGTACGTAGGTACTCCCGAAGGTAGTAAAGGAGAGATTGGAGTCAGCAATATAGCCAACTGAGAGTCCTCTGATCCGTGTCATCTTCACTCGGGGAAGAACTAGGGAAGAAGGGGCTGGCCGTTTCTTGGATGCGCTTTTTTGAAGATCGAGAACCGACGAATCGCCAGGTGAGCGCGGTTCAAAGGTTTCGGTGATCCTGTGTGATCTGAAACCGTTAGCGATAGCCTGGAAATGGAAAGGAACGCCGACTTGTAATGGTGAGCCTGTGCCGAGGATGTCGACTGAGCATTAAAAAACCGCGGCGCGCCTTTATCTCACAGAGCCGGCAACACCAGATATCTCCGCTAGATGTATTGTCTCTCTTCAATTCTGCCAGGCACCAGCCATGGTTTCCTATCTGAGGCTTGCAATGACGAAACGTCGTTGGCCCCAGGTAATTTTGTAAAGGTCGTCAACAGAACAATCGGCAGTCGAGGCCAAAGCTAAAGCTGCATCATACTGCTTGACGATGCTCTTGGGTCTCGACCCAAGATGGGGAAACATAGGTGGCGGCCATAGCGACGGGCTGCTGGCAAGGCTGCCTTTCAAAGCGGTCTCGGACATTATATGCCATAGGCCATGATTAGCAGCAGATGTGGATGGCTTGAAATTGAACAGCCAAAATACGTTTCTGACGATCCAGGTGTGGATTTGTTTGTCTGGCTAAGGCTATGCTGAACTAGAGCGAGAGGTAGGAAAAGGGGGTAATCTGCCCTTAGATTTGCCTCTAACCAAGACCCAGGCGAGCAAAGGTCCAGGGCCAATCAGCTCGGCTGACCCCTGTGACTCCTATATTTCTTAGAAAGAGCCTCCCTCTGCGGAGCCGGAACAAATGGATGATCCGGCAGTTCTAGGGTGGCCGCTCGCTGTGCAAGAAATATCAGATATATCAGATGGATAGACGCCTGTATCTGAGTTGATTGATCTCACAAAGTTCTATATCTGATTTGAATTGATTGATCTGATTGATATATCTGATTGTTAATCTGATCTGACGGCAGCCCTGAAGTGGGGGAACGAGGTCTAGTGGAAGATTGGACATAGTAGCATGGAGAGCATAGATGCTGGGATTTGAAAGATTTGAAAAATTTGAATAAATCTTTCAAACAACAAATCCGGCGTTCAGGGTTACCAAATATCTCAAATATGGCCCCGGATTTGATTTGTTCGATTTGAAGGCAGCGCTGATCATTGTTGTCCCAGAATCCCCGATTCATCCAGATATGCAAGTTTCTGAACGGACTAAGGAGCAGCATAGGCTCTCTTCCAGTATGCCACACCCTCTTTACTAGCAGCCGCCTTATTCTTCCGTCCGTTCTCATTCATAGTGCTTACATATTCGTTGGATGGAGTCGAAGTGTGAGGGAGCAAATTATTCGTAGGAATCTCTGTACCTGCAGTCTAGTGCCATGTTCAGGGTCAGCGTCGGAACGACTCGATTGCGCCTGGGAAGACCACACCAGACAGAAATCACACCAGCCACCAAATATTAGGACATTATTGCGGCACTTGATAGGGCCCTGTTCGCGATCAATCATCTAGACTTCGAGTCAGGAATGGAAGCTTACATAGTAATTCGCGCAGGGGCTAGTCATCTTAGGGAAGATGCGGTCGATCAAAGATTGCTTAGTCGTATGTTGATTCTCCAACAGAACGAGGAGGAAAGGTGTAAAAGGATCAGAAAGAATGAGACCAAGTATCCACAGGGGCCAGGGGATTGTATCTTCCTAACACAGCCTTCAAACACAAACGCCTCCAGGGATAAAATATTATCCATAACTTAACTAACAAACCAACAGCTAGAACCGAGGTCATTGCGATAGCAAAATTCGCTAGCTCATGCTATCGCGTGTGCGATCGGCTTGGCTGTATCAATTAGGCAATTCTTGCGTTCAATTAGCGGGTGGCTATTTACGCTAAACGTGCATGTTGGGTCAAGAACGGCTGAATGATTTTGCCTCGTGAAGCCGACTGCAGTGTAATTTTGTGTCTGCAAGGTGGTAGCGAACATTTTCTGATCAACCAAACCAGGATGCTGAACCAATCTCAAACGTCCAGCTATTTGCTGTGGTAGGCGCTGGTTTCAGAAAGTTCGCCATTGCCATATCATGTCGTTGCAAAGTCGTATGGGTGACGCCTTGTTGCGAAAGTTCCGTGCACCCTTGCTCATGTTTAGTTAGCAACATTGGGGAAGCAGTATTCATCTAGTACTGTAGACCTGGAATGGTTGGGTAAAATTTGTCGTTTGGTCATCGTTTTAGTCTCCAGACTCCAGGTCCTCGAAATAAGCCCAAATGGGCGTTGGGAAAAATTGGGTGGGGACGGGACCAAAAAGAATGTCCGAGCGTTAGGTTTCACCCATCTCCCCCTCCCCTGCGTCCTAAACTCTAATCCAGGATAGGGCATCTACTACCATCTTATAACGGTGCCAGGTCTCATTCGGGAGCACGGCAGTTTTGGCAGTCACCCATTGCTGTGTTCAGTTACGGCGGGAGGATCTCGATAGTGATATGCTGTTGGGCTAACCCTGACGGCTGCATTGGAGCCAGGGGACAGGAGGGGGTTGTGAATGCTCTATAACCTGATCGACCATGAGACTAACGGCCATGGATGAGGTCATCTATGGGCATTACTTATCATTTGATCATGGGAGATCATAGTTACGTCGAACATCAAGGTGGCTTTCTATCATACCGAAGCCTTCAGCACGACGCTGCACGATGCCATTTAGAAATGGAGTCAAAGTATGGCAAAAAAATGCTACAGATCAACTGTCTGTACTGCGGCTCTCAACCGCCATAATCCCTGGTTCAGCTCAGAACCCCGGGGAGGCGGGGGGCATGGGCTTATGCTTGGGGTGGGCCTGGATTCAGAAGTAAGGGTCAAAGCGGGCGATGGTGGGAAAGAGCCGAAGTCGGGAATGGCATGGTGACAAGACAATGATTACATCGCCGCCGGGGAGGGGCAGTGCAAGTCTGGCCTTATGGCTTCGTGCTTTATTCTGTTAAGACGAAAAATACGTACACTCGACGTCATGGCACCGAATAGATGTCTGCAGATAATCAATAACCTCCACGGTTCGCTGTGACCACCATTCATGTTTGATGCCGTATCCGGTCAACTCGGTGTGCCTCGTCTGCATCCTAAGCATTTGCAAAAGCTTATTCTGGATGCCCGGGCCTGATCCCGCTTCCCCTTCAGGACTTTGTTCTGGGCGTGACGACATAGACATAGGGTAGCAAGAACGGGACGTTGATGAGACGGAACGAGGCATGGCATGAGGTTTCAGGACCGGCACGAGCCGGAGATATTTTGTTAAGGTTCAGTCGGTTGACTTGACCCCAGTATTGGTTTCACTCACAAGCCCGCGCGCCGCCCACCCCACCAACCCCCCTAACTCACACGCCAATGATGAGCCGAGCAGCCAGTTTCTGTGCATCGCGTACCCTCTATTTACCATTCACATATCTGCTACCGCTATCGAGCACAGTAGTGAAAACACGATACCCCAACAATTTTGCATGCTTACGAGCGGCATAGCGCCTCGTTTTTAGCTTCTGGCTCAATATTCCTCTGGTTTCAGACTCCGAGCAGAATCTGCCACATCAATTGTCGCCCCTTGTCTCGAGACTTGGCAAATAGTTGACTTCGGTTTGGTGGCCTCAGTCAACTATATTCTCGTCACTCCTCGACCTAATCCTATGTTCTGAACTCTCGAATTACTCGACGTCGAGTTTCTTATTTTTAGTATGTTGTAACCAGATGGTGGCTTGCGTTGGTTAATCCGCAAGACGTTGTAATAAGTTTTCTGTCAATACCACACTCCTCTTCATCTTCCTCCTGTTCTTCTCAACTTGACTAAGTCGTTGCGACTATACGTACCTAAGGGTAGAACTGTTGTCGATTGCCACAACATATCCTTATGTCAACAAGATGAGAATTTACGACTACGAACTCTGCATGCCTGCTACGGGCTCCCCTCGTTACAACAGCCATGGATATCATGTCGCATCCATCTATGGCTCGAATTCCGGCACATATGGAAGAGGCACTGGTACCCGATTCGCTACTGATTGCCAATTATTCAACAATGGCGGAGGACAGTGTAGGGGCCAGAACGTGAATCTGCATGATGCTGCGTTCACCGTCAGCAATAAGTCTATCTCTAAAAAGCAGATACCTTCCATATACGACTCATTTCAACATCTGCCTTACAAGAGCTTTGGCAATGACAACCATCGAATCGATGGTATTTCTCGAACTCAAATTCAGAATATACGCTCCGTTGAATCTTACCATAGTAGACACCTATCCTCATCCCATACACCTAAGGCCACTGATGCCGATGCTTGCAAGCATCGCATCCCCTCCGGATACTCGCTCAAGCACTGGGAGCCTAGCGAGGAACCTATCTTACTCCTAGGCAGCGTCTTTGATGCCAACAATCTCGGGAAGTGGATTTATGACTGGACCACGTATTGTCATGGTCCTAGCGCTCCTATTTCTGATATGGCCGGTGATATGTGGCTCCTCCTCATCCAACTTGCCGATAAAGTGAAGCGAGCAAAGAAAATAGTGGGCCACATTTACAGTGCCGCCGACCGTGACCGTGTTGAGAAGTTCATCGAGGCCGGTTGCTGCCTTACCGAGAAGCTCCGCTCCCTTCTCAAAATCTGTGAAGCACCCATGCTTAAGGTTGCTAAGCGGAGCCAAGCTGGCCTTGGCGAGAATGCTGGTGTCGAATTCGTCGAGACTCTCTTTGGCCGTGACCGAAAGCTTGACATGACAGAGAAGTTTATGCACAGCGTGAGGCACTTCAACCTCCACTTTGACGACCACTGTGAAGGGATCCTCCAGAAACCTGTCAGATGAGCGAGCAACATCGTTTCCCACAGGTCCATGTCAAATCGAATGTGCGAAATGGGGATGAGTTGGATGGCGGCGGCGGCGGATTAACACGGTTTTGGTCACAGACGAGAATACCTAAATAGTCGGTAACAGCACGAGTCATGACAGCTTAAATTTCGGAAGTTAAAGTGAATATACAATCGAAAACGTAACTAATGAGGCCCCTTCTACCACTTGAGACCACCTGCCTCGCTCGTGATCGTGCATTGGCTCTAGCGCTCTCTTATAATATCGGTCCTATGACCAAGGCTCTATCAACTTGGTAGGTTAGTTTAGGTCATTTCCAACAATCACGTAAACACCAGGTCATTATTATTATCCTCCTCACGATCCACTTCCAACGCACTTAAGCATGGTCGCGTCCCAAGAATTTGTGAGCCACTAAGAACTTCCTGAATCCCGTCGAGCGGCTCGAGTGCCTCTTTCCAAGCGAGGTCCTGCTAAACATAACTAGTTTAGAGACGGCTAGTAAACTTGTCAACACTCTTTTTCGGTGATTTTGTATGCGAATAATCATGATGCGCATGCCGGGGCTGATTAGTACTGCAGCTACAGCCTCGGCGACCGACTTTGCAAGCGGTGTAATGGTGATACTTATCGCGACGCAGTTCCATATTGTCCAGACAAACATTTGCGCAAACTTCACGCCGAGCAGGGCAAATGGCGACGAACGGTCGGCTATACTTCAGGTTGATCGTTTCCAGGTTCACTCTCACTTTCATGTGATGGCACTTCCACATTCAAAGATTTGAAGTCTTCAATCATCTTGCCAAGGCGATTCTTGTCGAGGTGGTGTGTCATGTCCACGATGTCAACGGGATACTCCGCTTGGATATGCTTTGTGCGTATCCGAGCAAATAAACTGTTCCTGTTTGGTAGATTTAGAAAGCTGAGCAGTGTAATGACGTCTTCTGGGCTCATCTGATGTCGAATAACCTCGAAGAGTGTCGAGGGAATGTAGTACCATCCACAACCCCTCTTTCGGCATAACCCCTCTTTCGGCATAACCCCTCTTTCGGCAAGCAAAATAAAAAAAAAGCTCCACTAAAACTCATCGGCTTCACTTACACCAAAATTGGCCAAAATATATAGCAACTTAGAGGACAATGTCTCTACTAATTATAGAAATGATTGGAGTTAACGATTGTAGCCCTCTAAGGCTGTGAGGGGTACGCGATGTATGCATACCGTGCTATAGAAATAGTGTTAGTTCAATCATCAAGTTCTTTACCGCTCTTTTCTGTATTTTTTAGCCTTATTCTGTGACAACAATATGAAAATGCCTAGGTCAAGACTTTAATGGGAATATATAGAGGAAGATATGGCAGGGGCCATATTGGATGTTACTGATAATGGTTTTTCACCTCCTCAAGCCGCTCAGAGACGCGGAGTGCCTCGGGGTGCCTCGGAGCACTCTAATCGACAGACTTAACGGCTGCGGGGCCGTGAAAGAGCAGGTCCACCCTTATTGACGTTTGTCTAAGAGCCAAGAGGATAGGCTCACTTTCTGGAGACTCTGTCAGGAGTCTTTAGGCTATACTCCGTCCCACAGTTAGATCCGCGCTTGCGTCATGGGCCTGCTGAGACAGCAGGGCGAACATCCCGACTTAGGACGTAACTTGGTGATCAAGTTTATCAATCGCCGCGCAGACCTAAAGACCAAGATGGGTAGACGTCAAGAAGCCAAGAGATTCAACTCTTTCACGCCTAAAGCGGTTTATTGGTACTTTAATATCTGGGAGGGCCAGTATAGTTGGATCAAGCCTGAAAATACTGTTAATGTTGATGAAGGGGGTATTATGACTGGTTTCGGCAAGCGCTTACCTCTATTCCTTGTCAGTGCTTGAGCTTTGAACGATTAATCCTCTTCATTCAGGACTAGATAGCCTGGTTGTTCGAAGCGCGGACCCGAAGCGCAAGGCCTTTCTCAAAGGACCACAAACTCGAAATTGGACTTCATTTATTGAAGCTATCACAGCTGATAGCCGCGCTTTAGTCCCTGGCATAATATATAAGGGGAAGCAACTGCAGAAATAGTGGTTTCTTGAGGAGTTTAAGCAGATAGCAGACTGGTATTATATAATATTGCCTAATGGGTGGACTGACGACCATATTAGCATTGAATGGCTCGAGAGAGTCTATCTGCCCCAGATCACGCCTGCTGACAACTCAGACGCGAGACTAATCATTTTAGATGGTCATGGAAGCCATGCAACAGTAGGTTCTTCCCTTTCTCCACCTCAAGATCAATGCTGAGTGATGGAAGGATGAATAGATGGCCACGTGCTTTCTGAACAACGTTTATTGCTGTTATCTGCCAGCACACTGCTCTCATGGACTCCAACTACTGGACAATGGAGTATTCAATGCCTCGAAGGCTGCATATCGACGAGAGTTGGAAAGGTTCTCCTCGTTGACTGATTCCACTCCGATGGACAAGGTCAATTCCATCAGGGCCTATGCCAAGGCTCACCGAGCTGGAATGACCAAGAAGAACATACTTTCTGGCTGGAGGGTCACTGGAAACCGGCCAATCTCGCGTTCCAAAGGCTGCGACACCCTGAAATCCAACAAGATAGGCCAAATGGCAGCCCAAGAGCGACTCCCTAACCCAGGCCGTGCCTTGACTCGGACGATATACCACAGACGAGCCGTCAAATTCGAGATCTTGGGCTGAACAAAACACCAAAGACACGGAAATGGTATAACGTAATAGCCAAGGGCTTTGAGGCCTAACAGCAGACAGTAGCGGCGCATACGCAGAGGATTACCAGCTTAGAGGAAGAATTGGCTCGGCTGAAAAGAGGGAAGAAGAGGAAGGCGGTGCCGAATCCTAATAAACGTTTCATGACTCTTGGAGAGACTCTAGCTGGTAAAGAGTCCATACCAGAAGGGGCGACTCGTTATATGCCTATCAGGGTGAAATTTGTCTCTTTAAGCGAGCAAGAGTCAGGATCGGAAGCTGGCTCTGTCATCGAAGTCAGAGAGGAAAACATACCGCACCAACCCACCAGGCGGTCGCGGCGGATGGTGAAAAAGCCAGAGTACAATAGATAAATCTACTTATGACTCATTAAATGAATAATTTTACGCATTTCTGTCAATTTGGTCAAATTCTGTGTAAGTGAAGTTGGTGAGGTTTGGTGGAGCTTTTTTATTTTATTTTGCCTGGCGAAAGAGGGGTTGTGGATGGTACACGTGAAAGTCGATTTATACCCCATAATGCACAAACTGTGCCCAGTTCAGTGGCATACTGAGATTCTCTGCACGTACGGCCATCACCGCCTCCTGCAGCGTCGATGCCACCTTGTTGTTGGTAACCGACTGGTTCCGCTGCAATACCAAAGAGTAGAACCGCTTCGATACCTCTACACGCTCCGAATCCCCGGCGGGCCACAGGCACCCTACAACATGAGGGAACCCTGCCACCTGGAACCCGCTCACGACGTGTATCACTTCATCCGATAATCTCGCCGCCTTATTCTCCGCTGTAGAGCACGCCGAGAGGTACGCCATCTGCGCGTATCTAAGCCGTAGGTCCGAAACCCGTTGGACTGTGAGCCGGTTCTTGTACCAAGTGCTCGTCAATTCCGGTACTCTTCTGCAAAATCAGACCACTGTTGGAAGGGTCTGAATAGACTGATGTTCCGTGGCATGCGAAGTGTGCGATACGGCAGGTTTTGAGGGCCTCTAAGACTTGATCTGTGCTGGGGTGTGTATAAACTGTCGTACGCATATGAGAGCGAGTTAATATAAGAATCTTCCGCATCTCTTATTCTACTCTAGGAAGCTCTTTCGGCGCTTTCTCGTCGCCTGGTCCTTTTGGTGATGTTGGCATGGCTGCAATAAGCATTGTGTTTGTATCTTGTGCCATCAAGACTTCCTGGGCGCGCTTCGCCTGATTCTGTGCATAGGCAAGTTCCTTGATCGATGGTGTGTAGGAAGATATCAGCCTGCAATAGGCGTTCTCCGTTGATCCTCTTGTATGTACCCCTGCAGCGTGGAAGAGCATCGAGCTCGCCAGACCGGAGCCTATCCACCATACTCGTGGAAGGCCTTCACTTGGATGTGTCTTTGAAGCGGAGACCTCGGCGACGATGTGCTTGACACAGGCATACCAAAGCCAAGAAAGGTAGTCTAAAAACTGATCGTTTTCCCCTCGCTGGTCAGACCTCTTTTTTGTCGACCAATCTTTACTTACCCACAACCTCGCTTTGGATGCGGATAACTCGGGAAGTACGATTGTTCTCAGTGAATTGTTGGAGATGATAATGGCATCGCTTCGGAAGTTGGTGATATTAATAACCACAATGCTGCCCTCAGTGATACACTCCTGCATCTCAGTAACGGTCTGTCCAAGCATAAACCGCTCATGGCCGGGGACACATCTGATTTCCTTCAAGCACATATCTAGCTCGGCTGCAGCTTCTTGCCGCCGCTTTCGTAACAAGGCTTCAACCACACCGGGAGTGGTCTGGCGGGTCGGAGCATTCACTTCGTCCACGAGACTCTGATATCGATTGGCTAGCTGAAGGTGATCATGACGAAGTGAAGAAAGATCGCTGCGATCATCTAGTAGTTGACTTAAAATGATAGCGCGGCCTTGCTCGAGACATTCAAGAGCCTCAGTTAATCGATTTGTTGATAAGAGGAAGGCACATAGATCGGAAGCGACGCCTGCGAACGTTGAAATAACGAACTGCTGATCATTGCGATCAAGAGTTCGTGTATGGACTGAAGGAAGAAGATCGAGTATCTTCCTCCCAAGATTGATGCCTTGGTCGACTCTGTTCTGTATAGCGAGTAATTCCAGACATTTAGCGGCAGCCGTGACACGATGGAATGGCACAGCATGCAAACAGGACCAAGCCTGGAGGAGATAGGCTGACGCCTCTCCCAGGTCCCTCATTTTTCCCGTCTGTTCATACAGCCTCTCAAAGAATCTTCCGACGTTATTCAACCAGGCTGCCAGGTTTGGATGGTAGTCAGGCGTCGAATCTACAGCCCGTCTCCCTGTCTCGATTGCCTCTTCCAGATCCTTCATCTCTTCTGTCCGCTCATACCGCCGAATAAGCTTGATTCCAAGGTTATTCGACATGGCTGCCTGGTCTGGACAGCCATCAGGCGTTGCCTCTACAGCTCGCCTTGCTGCCTGGATCGCCTCTTCCAGGTCCTTCATCTCTCTCGTCCGTTCAGACCGGCTCTCAAGCTTGTTTCCAAGGTTACTCAACCAGGCTGCCAGGTTTGGATGGTGGTCAGGCGTCGATTCTACAGCTCGTCGTGCTGTCTCAATTGAGTCTTCGAGGTCTTTCATCTCTCCCATCCGTTCATACCGTCGACCAAGCATGTTTGCGAGGTTATTCAATCTGGCGGCCAGGTCTGGATGGTCGTTAGGCGTCCATTCTATAGCTCGCCTTGCTGTCTGGATCGCCTCTTCCAGGTCCCTCATCCCTTCCGTCCGTTCATACCGGTTCGCAAGTAAGACTCCGAGGTTGTTCAACCAGGTTGCCAGGCCTGGATGGTCGTTAGGCGTCGATTCTACAGCTCGTCTTGCTATCTGGATCGCCTCTTCCAGATCCTTCATCTCTCCTGTCCGTTCGTACCGCGTCTCAACCTCGTTTCCAAGGTTACTCAACATAGCTGCGAGGTCTGGATGGCCGTTAGGCGTTGATTCTACAGCTTGTCGTACTACCTTGATCGCCTCTTCCAGGTCCTTCATCTCCCCTGTCCGTTCGTACCGCGTCTCAAGAAAGACTCCGAGGTTATTCAGCCATTGCGTAAGCCATGGGTTCCTGTCGTTTGCTAGATCTATACCCTGTTTAGCCGAGTCTATGGCTTTGCTGATATCATCTCTGCTTCCTGTTTGCATATATCTTTCATATGCGCCGATTGCAAGCTTTGAGAAAAGATGAGGGATATCTTCCCTACTGATATCGTTATCTGTAGCAAGTGCCTCGATATCCGTCATGATAAGCACAGGTTTAAGGCTTGTTAGTTGTCGATTTCGTCACTGGCTAGCTAGGGTCGTTCATGAGGATATTGTCGCGAACATTGTCACTGCTTTATTGCTGCCTAATTGTTCCGTTGTGCGCACGACGTGTTGGGCTTCACAGCAGGTGACGCTTCTGTCTGCGGCAGTTGGCACCCGCACAGACGTGGCGCAAGTCATGTTCCCTTTTGTAGCGATGGCTCATTCAATGTGTCTCGCTAATCCATGTAACGCACTGCCTCCTTGCAAGCCTCCAAACAGGCGGCCTCCGCGGGGTTGCGCCTGGTGGCCCCTGTTGGGGGCCTGAGTTGGTACAACCATTGTAGATGCGCAAGGCGCTCTGTCATCTTGATGTAATGCTTCGACGAGGAGTGTGGATGCGTGCCCAAGGACTGTGCTCTTGGCGGTGATTTAAGACGCGTTGCCGTGGTCATAACTGAAGAGGGACTCAATGTGGCACCCAGTGATTTCTGAAACGAAGAACTCTTATCGAACATTGAGGAGATCGCAAAGAGAAAAATCAAGATCTGCAAGGTTGGTTCAACTATCATTGTAATGCCCGTGAAGGGCCGATCGGAGCCCGGTAACAAAAAGTTTTAAGGAGCTACAGATGAAGTGGTCCATCGTAGAGAGGTAGCTGCAAGCCTGGTGCCACCTTCTCCGCATTGGGAAGTGGCTGAGGATTACTCGGGTAGGGTCTAGAGACCGACCCCCCGTGCTTTCCTTTCCACCGTAGGTGCCCGTGCGTCAAGCACGGGGGTTGGCTGACTAGGCAAAGGGGCGGGTGACTGGGGAATAAATTAGATACCTCATTTTTGTATGTAGCCCTACCAAAAAAATAAGTCACTCCTTTAGTTGAATTGTCCCTCTTTGCTGCACTGATAATGCCCGCGATATGTCATTTCCCCTCACAAACGTCACAACGAAATCACCACTCAACATCCTCAACATCAACAAGGTAATTACTTTATTCAGTCATGATAATTGCAATTTCTATTCAATTGAGACGATGGATACATCAATCAAAAGCCCTGAACTGGCTCTTACTGCAGTACAAAAATATATCAATTCTGACACCGGAAACCCTAATGTCTTGCGATATACAGCTTACAACCTTGAGATGCGTACTGTCGCGGCTGTCGAGCTTTTAAGGGAAGGATATTACTCCTCAGCCGTTAAAGCTGCCAAGGCATGGAGGGTACCATATAAAAGGTTGCTTTCTCGACAAAAAGGAAAACATCCTGTCTCTCAAAATGGCGGCAACTTCACGCTTCTTTCGCCGGAAGAAGAGAAGGCGATCCTCGCTTGGTACTGGCGCCGCGTCACTCAGGGACATCATATACAGATGCGTACTCTTCGACAGTATGCTAATTCCATTCTAAAAGCAACTGACCGACTTCCAACGGCTTCCAGATACTGGGCAACACGTTTTTTTAAGAAGATATTCCTCCATTCTTCATAGAAAGAAGAGTTCAACCATCGCAGTGCAAAGAAAAGCGATGGCAGACCGAGCCAACGTCGAAGAGTGGTTTCGCAAGTGGCATGATTACGCGGAAAAAGGCATAGATTACGAGGATGTGTGGAACATCGATGAGACAGGCTTCCAGATCGGTTACCTTTAAAAATGGGATGTTCCTGTGGACTTTTGGGGAAATCGACAAGCCTATCTTGACTGATGCACACGAGACAATAAGCGTCACGATCATTGAGTCGATATCAGCAAAAGGACGGGTTATTCCAGCGTTTATCATCATGCCGGGCGTACAGCTGCCGTCTCGGTGGGTTGATAACCGCCTTGAACCAGGCACAACGATTGTTACAACACCAAACGGCTATATCGATGATGTCTCTGCGCTAGAATTCTTCGACCACTTTGAACGGCTTTCCCGGACTCGAAGAATTCCAAGAAAAAGAACATTATTACTAGACGGTTGTAAGAACCATTTTACCAAAGAGCTTTTCCAAACAGCCCAAGATGCAGGCGTGGTGTTATTCCCTTTCCCGCCTCACTTGACACATATCCTTCAATCGCTAGATGTGGGGCTATTCTGTGTATATAAGCATTGGCATCAGGAAATCCTTCTTCGTGCTCGTCACTTTTTCCAAGGTTGCTCGCCGTTTTCTTGATAATCTAGTCCCGGAATCACTAAACACTAAATCGATAATCTGATTTATTAAATGACCTTTTCCCTACCTACTTCGAACCAACTACTGGCTCTGCCATGATCAAAGAGACGCTGGCAGGATACTCCCGATGTCCATGGCAAGTCTCGAGGTAGTTCAGCTTTCCGCCTAACATTACCTCCCTTGGTCCAATCGTTTTGCCATCCGTGTTTTTGCCGACAATGTTTTTGCATATTTACTGTTTGTCGGGTGACATAGTCACACTCATTGCATCTAAGGCCGTCATGTTTCGGCGCTTCAATGAAAGGAAGTGGCTTGGTTTCTGGCGGTGGAAATTGAAACTTCAGCAGGTCGTCTTGTTGTTTGAGTATCCCAGGAATACTGCCGACTGTGGAGATAATTTCCTTCTTCTCCCCTGCCGAAAGAGTATACTGATGTCTTTGATGCAAAAGGTGATTCCGGATTCCATCGACCAACACTGCATACTTACAAATGCTACATACCACCAAGTTAAGCTGCTCTAGATAGATGAATGGCCCAGCAGTCAAAACTGGTCGGTCTGTGGGGGACTCTGCGTATTTTTCGGGCGTACGTGACGCGATCGAGCCGCACGAGATGGTTTCCTCCAAGACATTGGTAACATCTACTGGTCTACTGCTGCGTCCTTCTAGCTGTTCAAGCCGTTGACACTGGCGTTTCTCAGGTAGCTCTGTCGACGGTACACATGAGGATATCTTGTTGTGCGGCCTCTTCAATGTAACCGCTTCCTTACCCGGTCTGACTTGGTAAGTATCGTCAGTAGTGTTGGCGCTGTCGAGCTCCTCTCCATCCTCTATGTTCAGGAACCTATGCCAATCGGTCGAAATTCTTGCGTATACTCGCAAAAGCGCTGGTTGTAACTGATCCGGGAAAGCGCCGTCGAGCCCGTATGTGGAATACCGCTGCATCGGCCTGTGACCGCTTTGCCATGCAAAAGCAGCATCTTCGCTAGCTGTATTTGTAGTATCGTCAAATCTGTTGAAACCAGATGTGGCCTCACGGACGTGCTTCTCTGTAATAGCAATGGAGAGCTGTCGATATAACTGAACTCCAATCTCGCAGGGAATGCTAGGTACAGTCCTACTTATCCGCTTGAGCTCATCACTAAAAGTCTTTGTCGACCAAAAGCTATTCCTTGAATATCTAGAGATAGGGGCAAATAACAATGTGTTTGTAGATTCGTGGTAGAAACATTTGCGTAAGATAGTGTAGGCGACCGGCCGAATATACACAAGATAGCGGTACAGTAGATGGGCGACTGGTGGAGAAAAGAACCGTGCTACTTGGAACTCATTGTTCGTTGTAAGACGTGCTTTTTGGTGCCGGGTGATTGAGAATAAACTCATCCCATATATTCCTATACCTCGTAGCCGCGATTCTGTATTGCAGTATTCTATAGTCAGAAGCTCGGAAATTCTCGCTGCCTGTCCACCATCTAGATAGCAAAGAACCATGAGAGTCTTCAAAGTCGCATTATGCCCATCTAGATATGCTTGCGCTGCTTCTGCATTCCAACGACTTTGGCCTTGACCTCGCGACTTAAGCATACCATCGATCGACGAGGTGCATGCCCTCATGAAGAGCTCTATATATGCGTCGTTCAACCCATTGGCTGGATCGGTCACGAAAGAGTAGCCAGGTTTCGCTGTCGATAGCCGATCTCGAAGGTTGCTCAAATCGGGGTCGGCCGGCTCCCAGTCATACATTAGCCGCTGGCACTGGATGGTAGCCTGCCTCAGAGCTTCGCGAGCAAGGCCACGGAAACTCGCCATAGACAAGTGTAAGCATCCATCCCAAGATAAGATTTGGTTGTCTTCACTCCAGTGAAAGTGATAGACTGGTCCTTCGCTTCGACTCAACGCACGGCCGTACGACAGAAGGCTGAGGAATTCTCCAAGGGGGGACGTAGTGCCATCACACATCTTTTCTGTGCGGACAGGCATCAATTTTCTGAGATGCCCATAGGAGGGCCTAGCTGGGATTCCCGCGTACGTGTGAGGAAAACGTGGTAGAGTCATTTCGAGGAAGATCAACCGTGTGCAGTAGATCAGTCTCGACAGCACGGGCGTGAACTGGTGAGGGCGGAGATATTCGTCACCCGCCGGTCTTGATAGTCCCCGCACGGCACTGAAATATACGAGTAAAGAAGAACTCGCTGTTCCTTCTTCAAAGTCCTCGATAGCCATACTGTAACAGAGTTCGAGTACAACATCGCCAAAAGAATCATATGCTCCCTGACCTTCATGCGTAAAAAGGGCAGAAGACTGGCCCTCTATCGCTGACTCCTCATCAAAGCAGCTAGATTCCTGCTCAGGCCAGGCGTAGATCTTGTCTTCGGCATCGTTTATATCGCTACTATCCTCGTAATCGCTCCCATCTTCGTTTTCGCTATTCTCTTCTTCCTCCCCTTCTTCCTCTATTTCGTCTTCACCACGCTCTTCCATGTGGACCAGGCTTGTAGGGGGCTGATTCTCCCATACAGGATCGGACCAGAGCTGCTCTAGCATTTCGCGTTGGGGTACAGACAAGCCCCGACCAATTACGTAAGGAACAACGGCATTTGGTAATTGTAGAACTCGAAGCCAGAAGCATAAACAGTGCTTGAACTCCTTCCGGTACTGTTTTTCAGAGGCGGATCGCATAACGAGTTCGAAGGGCGCCTTATAAGGGCGATCAGGAAATCTGCCTCGTAGCCACCTTCGCACACTGACGTCGGTATGCAGCACTGTATCTGCACAACGGTTGAAGAGACGGTCCAGTGCCCGCACGATCAAGGCAAGTTTACGCTCATGCTTTACCGGGCTGCAGATTCGTTCCCCTCCGTGAACGCCTATCCAGAACGGCTGACCGGTCGTTAAAGGCACCTCCGAGAGTGTTACAAGCATGTCGCGTCGTGCCTGACTTAAAGTTTCATCCCAACGAGTGCGTCGCATCCAATTAGTGAGTAGCTCTTTCTTTCCCAGAGTCCCATCGAAATTTGATGTGCATGGCTGCTCATCTAAGCGGCCGCACTCCTTCGAGACCAATTTCTTGGCAAATTCCTTTATAGTGTCTGGAACTGCTTGCAAGAATCGATCGGGACCCTTTTGCAGTGATTGCTGATCATCTGTTATCACGACGATCCAGGAACTTTGAATGTCGCTGGCCTTCCAACTCTGGAAAGTAAGATTATCCCGTATATGATCGCGTAGCCATCGCTTCCCCTTTGTACCTCAGCCATTGATCTCTTGGGTATGTACTTTCTTCAGATGGCGTGACAGTATGTCATGACTTGTGGACCGCAAAGCACAGTGCTTACACTCTGCTCCAGTCTGAAGGGCTAGGAATGGATGCTATACAGATCTATCTGGTCGCTTCGGCAGCTCATCCGGGTCAGGAAGATGCAGGGAGTTGACAAGAGTATTGAGTTTCCCCCTACGCTTTTTAGATATGCCGTGTTTCTCTTTAAGGTGGCATCCGACGCGATCATCATCTGTCTTTAAGGCGAAACCACAGGTTATGCAAATAATAGCTTGATATGAAATATTGTAGTGAAGTTCTAGTCCCCTGAGCGCCTGAACTTGACTTGGCGTGATGTTTTGTTGACGAAGGCGGTTTTTTGAAGGTATTTGAGTAGACATACTGAGAAGGTGAAATATTCGGAGAACAGAAATGCTACAAATCCAATCGCTAAACCATTGAATACAAGTACAAGACGCGACAGTCGAGGAGAGATCAGACATGAAGTCAAATCAACTAATTATTTAGTTACCTATGATTGGCTCTTGCCTACGAGCAATGAACTCAGCAAGGATGGCACGGATCACCGTGTTATGAAACGGGCCCGTTACGAGTTTGAGGAGCCCATGTCGAATTCAATAGTTTTGATTGGCCTAAAACCCGTAACGGGCCCCGTTACCATCTAGAATTCTAGAGTAGAAACTGAAAGTGACTATAGGGCGAGGGGTCAATTATTAAAAGCCCGCACCTGACAATAGAGGTTGGGTCAGCTAAACTTGTTAGAGAAGTGGCATGTATGATGATGTTACACAGGCAG
This sequence comes from Fusarium oxysporum f. sp. lycopersici 4287, assembly GCF_000149955.1. Lineage (NCBI taxonomy): Eukaryota > Fungi > Ascomycota > Sordariomycetes > Hypocreales > Nectriaceae > Fusarium > Fusarium oxysporum. The sequence goes on from NC_030986.1 coordinate 6,327,006, forward strand.
CCACCTCCAGGGAAGATATCACCCTATGATACCTTAATTGTCAGAACAGCGTTACAGATCTGTTGCAGGATCAGCAGGTCTAGTATCTTAGCCTTGCACCCTCAGATATAAAGATAATGAGGGAGAACGAAGGACAAGGAGGAAGAACACAAGCCACATCATCAATACACTCAAGATCATCCCAATATCATCTTTTATCATCAGTGACCTAGTGAGGGCGCGCTGTACGACAAAACTTCGCTGACCCTGGAGCGCTAGCCGTATTAGGAAATGTAACGCTCAACCCATGTATTGCACTATTCTGTAATAGGAAATGTAACGCTCAATCGATTGTCACTATATCGCGATATGCCATGACATGCCGCGACAGCAATATCGATCTAAGAATAATAAAACTTCTTTTTTATGTTTTTTAGATGAGTAAAGTATATATAAAAACCATACTTAGCCGTGATAATTAGTGGTAGCCGTGAAGACCTAAGTCGTAATTGCCTACTAGAGTATTTCCTCCTGCTTGCTGCCTGCCGCACTGAGCGTGCTTAAAGGGTTAGAGTGAATATGATGAGCAGCAGCAAATGTGGTGATTGATTGTTCTTCTGTGTGGGGTATTCCATCCCACAGGTTCTACTTTAAATCACCCAGCTTGATTACTAAGGGCTGTTGTTCCTGAGGATCATTGAGACCATGCCCGGCCTGCGACACTGCCTTTCCCACAAATGTGAATGGCTTCGCATAGCACCCGTGAGGACGTACACTACGCAACCAACATAGAAGACTTCTGCCTGTTGTCCGCGCCGTTTGCTCGCAGCGGTCTATTACCACGTCCACGGCGGTGATAAGAGCAGTGATTTTGCGTTCGTCATCCGCCGAGCTTATCGTCCGTTCATCGGAACGAACATGGCCAGAGCGATTACCACTGCCTTTCAGTATCAGGCCCCGGTGTGAAGGCGCAGGAGAGGGCGCGGTGGTTAGGTTTCTCAGCAGTTCTCGATCGATTCCCTCAAAAGTCCGTTCCCAGCCGGTTCTCTCCAGCCAGGGCCTGAGATCCGTGAAGGTTGTGGGTTGTGAGTCCCTAGTGGTGCCAATCCCATTCGCCAAGTCCTCACCTGACAAGCCTTTCTGTCGGCCTCTCTCACGCTCGAAAACATCTTCAAGATGGTCGTAAACTTCCTTGCCTCCGACTGGTCTGGTTGTAGACCCGCCATATTCGACAATCCAATAACGTCCTCCCGAAGGACTTTTAGTCCACGCTTGCAGGAATACAGGTTCGTACATGGCCTTCCTTCGCACTCCCAGCTGGAGTCTTTACTTCTCGTGCGCCGAAGTTATGTGACGAGACATGACCTGCGAGCTGCCCGTACGTTCGATGCAGAACTTGCACGTAAACCCGTGTACGAGGTGCAGGTTCGGGTCTAGGGATGAGCCATCTTGTCGTACAGGAGCTTCAGATGGACTCTGTAGTGGTGAGATGCGAGCCTTCAAGAGATCAGCAGGTATATTATGCTTCTTTCGGAGATGCTGGCTGACTTGAGCAGGGCTGGGAGAAAGGGCAACGCGGCATACGTCGTGGCAACATATGAGCACTCGAGCATGGACGTCAACGGAGAGATTGACTCGTGAAAACACTGCATCGTCGGACATGGTACCCTGTTTGTCTAGTGACCGATTTCGTCAGTAAGAGGATGATGCAGGCGAAAAAAGCGTTGACGAAGGACACCAAGTGGAATGGATGCCGGCATCGGGTTTTGAGGTCTCATGAGACCATGTGAATAGGAGACATGGCGCCAAAGCTCCCAAATTGCATTCATTACAATTGAGTTTCCGGCGCACCCTTTGCCATACGAAAGGTGCTTTTTATTCGCGTTGACAGGGAATCAGCGCTGGGGTCCTGGGAAGTTGGAGAGGGCGCACGGACCAAATATTCTTGTATTCCGACCCAAAGCCAAAAAAAATAAAAAAACCCCGAAAGGGGAAGGTGCACGGGCCGCAAAAAGTGGTATTGGGGCCATTACAAGTGGTAATTGGTACAGTAGGCCTGGTTGTCCCACCACCTCTCATTCCGTATCGGGCACTCGTCTTGCTCATGTAACTGATCCTCCTCTATTGTTCCTGTTGCCATAAAACAACCTACCATCCAGGACCACTTAATGGACACCCCCACTTAATGGACCACCAAAATTTCAATATTCCCATACAAAATCCGAATTTTCAATTACACCGCATTTGGCCAGGAATGAAGATACTCACAAGCCAAAACATGTGCTGTATAGTTTATTTCATGAAATTTCAATATCGGCTTAATTTTTCCCCGTTCCGCCTCGTGGCCTTGTCCTCTAATCCTTTGAAATCTTTTCAGTTTCACCTCATCCGGCCCATCCGACTTCATTCACTCCAGTAGGCATATCGCCTAATTTACTCATGGAACTCCTGCCACAATGGTTCGGCGTGTTTATACCGAAGACAACGTAGCTAAGGCTATACTCGATATTACTGATAGAGGCCTATCGCCGACTGAGGCGGCCCAGAAACGTGGAGTGCCTCGATCAACCATTTATAGACGACTTTCTGGTCAAGCAAGCAGGAAAGAGTCTACCCACCCCCACCAACGTATTTCTACGAGCCAGGAGGACCGTCTCGTTCGTTGGCTTCTGCGGCAGGAGTCCCTGGGCTACGCTCTCACGCATAGCCAACTTCGAAGCTGCATCGAAGCCCTCCTCCGTCAACAGGGGGATAACAAGCCTCTAGGCAAGCACTGGACCACCAGGTTCGTCAAAAGTCATTCAAAACTATCTACCAAGCTTGGAAAACGTCAAGAAGCCGCCAGATTTGACGGCTTTACTCCGAAGGCGGTCAATTGGTACTTCGATATCAGGGAGAACGAGTACGGCTGGGTCAAGCCTGAGAACACGGTTAACGTGGACGAGGGTGGCATAATGGCGGGTTTCGGTAACTCCTCCACAAGTCCTCTACGGGCTTTTATAGGGCATAACTAATTGGTTGTCCATGAGGCCTGGACAGCCTCGTAATCGGGAGCTCTGACCCGAAGAAGAAGGCGTTGTTGAAGGGCGTTCAGTCGCGCACTTGGACCTCGTTTATTGAGGCTGTCACCGCAACTGGCCGCGCTTTAAAACCGGGAATTATCTTTAAAGGAAAAGAGCTGCAGAAGCAGTGGTTTCTTAAGGAATTCGAATCGATAGCGGACTGGCACTACATCACATCACCAAACGGCTGGACCGACAACCATATAGCTCTCGAGTGGTTGAAAGATGTCTATCTACCTCAAACAGAGCCTCGCGATGCATCAGATGCGAGACTTATTATCCTTGACGGTCATGGAACCCATGCACAAGTGAGTCTTTTGGTGTTTTCACCGCAGAGTCTCCCGCTATAAGGTCGCTAACGAGCACCCAGGATAAATAGATAGCTACATGCTTTCTGAACAACGTCTACTGCTGCTATCTACCAGCGCATTGCTCTCATGGCCTATAACCGTTAGACAATGGAATTTTTAATGTCATCAAAGGTGCATATCGGAAAGAACTCCAAAAGCTGGCTAGTTTGACCGATTCTGCGCCCGTTAATAAAGTCAATTTTATTCGGTCATATGCGAAAGCCAGAGAGGCAGGCATGAGGAAGAAGATTATCTTATCCGGCTAGAGGTTTACTGGAAATTGGCCTATAAACCGTCGCAAAGCTCTAGCACATCCGGAAATTCAACCGGATAAAGAAAAAGTGCTAGAAGGCTTCAAGACGCCCAGCCCTCCTCATCTGGACTCAGATGATACGCCGGAAACGAGCCGCCAGGTGAGAGATTTGGCCAAACATCGAAGTCGTCCGACCAGGAGGAAGTACAGTAAGATCACAAAGGGGCTGGAAGCTTTAGAGATGAAGGTGGCCGTTCAGAATGCGCAGATTACTGGGCTGGAGGAGCAGGTGTCCCAGCTGCGGCGAGGGAAGAAAAGAAAGGCGTTACCGAACCCGAACCGACGATTCATGGCTCTAGCGGAGGCTATAGCGGCTAGAGAATCTCTTCCTAACTCAAAGGAGGCAGAAATAGAGGTAGATGTGGACGAGGAGGTCGAGTCGGTGATTGAGGTGGGTGTCAGGTCAGAGGACGAAAGTGACGACTTTAGGGTCGTAACAAAGCACTGCCAGCGCACACGGAGCGGTCGGAAGATCAAAAAACCACGCAGAGAGTAAAATTTGATCAATTTTATGGAGAGTCTCTTTACTAACTTCGATTTTGATTGACAACGCGGTCTGTTTTTGTGTGCACGAAAATTTAGATTTTGTATGGGAGGATCGAAATTTTGGTGGTCCCTTAAGTGGGGGTGTCCATTAAGTGGTCCTGGATGGTACGTACCGGCCGGCCATCAATCTCAACTCCTCCTCGAATATCTCTACCTCCTGACTGACACGCATCTCATCCTGCCTCGCCTTGAACTGCTCGCAACGGATGCTTCGCTGTGCTTACTCGAACCGTGCCCTGCCTCCGTCATCCATTACCTCTCTTCCACCACTCGCCATGATCACTGTCTTTCTGTCCATATCCCCCTGCGTGCAATCACCTTCCCTCTCGACCCACGATATGTTGTCCTCGAACATCAACTGATCCATTTGTCGCCGACATCTATCCCAGGCCTCCTCCGTCTCTTCATCGCAACCCATACGGTCGAATCGACCGTCCATCACCTGGTCCAACATCACACGGCAACACCACTTCCCCCTTATCAACCTCTCTACTGCTGCCTCCTTCGGTGGCCAACTGCTCTTTCCTGATGCTGTTGTTTTCTTTCCTGCTACTCCTCTTCTTAATAAACGTTGTTATAATCATGATAAATTGCCACTTACACTTATTTTCCGGTCTTGGTCGGCATGTAACCACAACTGCCTCGCTCTGCCCGCCGTCTCGTCCGGCTCGTCCGCTCTCTTGCACGTAATCTCGCAATCGGCTGGGCATTCCTGCATGTATAACCAATCTCACATCCGACACGTCTACGCCCAACCCCAATGAGTTGGTGGCCACGATCAAATGCCCATCATCTATCCATGATCGTAGCCTCTGCACCTTGCCTGCCGCTGTGTCAACCTTAGAATGGTACATGTTGCACTCCCACATCTTTGCCAATCGCTCAACCCGATCGATTGTGCTGGCGTATACAATAACTCGCCCGTTATTGTGCTGATGCAACCAATCCCGCACCGTCTTGACTGTGTGTATGTCTTCTGCCTCTTGCTCTGACCCTACTGGACGGCCGCTGCTGTCGCTGTTGCTGCTCCTGCTGTTACTGACGCCTTGACGCTGATGTCTTGGTCTTGGCTGCACCTCGATTACCCTGTACTGGATATTCGACCTTGACGTTCGCGATCGGAATATCTTCACACGGTTCGCCGATAACTTGGCCAACTCGAAAAACCTCTCAACTTCGCTTGGAAGTAACGTTGCCGTCAAATGTTGGAAAATTCGGGAATCCCCCTTATCTTCAGGATTCAGGCTGTTACTCTGAAAGTCCTAGATTTAAAGTTCAAAGTCCTAGATGAAATCAAGAAGAGATATAAACCCGAGAGAACTCTTATCTCAACAATGAACAACCAAGTTTCTTGTAAAAATACTTTCACCCAGCACTACTGCGCAATATACCATCCACAACCCTTCTTTCGGCATAACCCCTCTTTCGGCAAGCAAAATGAAAAAGCCACCACCAAAAATCGACGACTTTACTTACACAGAATTTGACCAAATTGGTAGAAATCCGTGAAATTTTCCGTTTCATAAATAAGAAGTAGATTGCCCTGTTGTACCCTAGGTTTTTTGACAAGCCGCCCTGATCGCGTGGTGGGTTGGCTAGGTATGGTTTCCTCTCTGACTTCAATGACAGAACCAGCCTCCGATTCTGACTCTTGCTCGCTTAAAGAGACAGATTCCACTCCAACAGGCATATCTTGAGGCTCCTCTTCTACTATGGCCTCTCCACCAGCTAGGGTCTCCCCAAGAGTCATAAAACGTTTATTAGGATTCGGCACAGCCTTCCTCTTCTTCCCTCTCTTCAGCCGAGCCAACTCTTCTTCTAGGCTAGCAATCCTCAGTGTATGCGCCGCTACTGTCTGCTGTTGGGCCTCAAAGCCCTTGGCTATTACGTTGTACCGTCTCCGCGTCTTTGGTGTTTTGTTCAATCCAAGATCACGAATTTGACGGCTCGTCTGTGGAGTATCGTCCGAGCCAAGATACGGCCTAGGTTCAGGAGTCACTCTTGGGCCGCTGTTTGGCCTGTCCTGTTGGATTTCAGGGTGTCGCAGCGCTTTGGAATGCGAAATCGGCCAGTTGCCAGTGACCCTCCAGCCTGACAGTATGTTCTTCTTAGTCATTCCAACTCGGCGAGCCTTGGCGTAGGCCCTGATGAAATTGACCTTGTCCATTGGAGCGCAATCAGTCAACGAAGCGAACTTTTCCAACTCTCGTCGATGTGCAGCCTTCAACGCGTTGAATACTCCATTGTCCAGTGGCTGGAGCCCATGAGAGCAGCGTGCTGGTAGATAGCAGCAATAAACGTTGTTCAAAAAGCTCATAGCCATCCATTCATCCTTCCATCACTCAGCACTGATCTTGAGGTGGGGAACATGGAGAACATACTGTTGCATGGCTTCCGTGACCATCTAAAATGATCAGCCTAGCGTCTGACTCGTCAGCAGGTGTTGTCTGGGGCAGATAAACTCTTTCAAGCCATTCAATGCCTATGTGGTCATCAGTCCACCCGTTGGGCGAAGTTATGTAATACCAGTCTGCTATCTGCTTGAACTCCTCAAGAAACCATTGTTTCTGCAGTTCCTTCCCCTTGAAGATTATGCCAGGAACTAAAGCGCGACCGTCAGCAGTGACAGCTTCGATGAATGAAGTCCAATTCCGAGTCTGTGATCCCTTGAGGAAGGCCTTGCGCTTCGGGTCCGTGCTTCCAACAACTAAGCTATCTAGGCCTGAATGAAGATAATTAGTCGGTCAAAATGCAAGCACCGACAAGTAATAGAGGTGAATACCTTCCGAAACCAGTCATAATACCGCCTTCATCAACGTTGACGGTGTTTTCAGGCTTGATCCAGCCATACTGGCCATCCCGGATATCAAAGTACCAATGAACCGCTTTAGGGGTAAAAGAGTCGAACCTTTTAGCTTCTTGACGTCTACCCATCTTGGTCTTTAGGTCTGCGCGGCGATTGATAAACTTGATCACCCAGTTGCGTCCCAAGTCGGGATGTTCGCCCTGCTGTCTCAACAAGCCCATGACACAAGCGGGGATCTGACTGTGGGACGGAGCATAGCCCAAAGACTCCTGGCGGAGGATCCAGAAAGCCAGCCTATCTTCTTGGTTCTTGGACAAACGTCGGCGAGGCTGGATCTGGTCTTCAGCGGCCCCACGGCCGTTAAGTCTATCGATGAGGGTCGTTCGGGGCACTCCTCTTCTCTGGGCCGCTTGAGGGGGTGAAAGACCATGATCGGTAATATCCAATATGGCCTCAGCCATATCGTCCTCTGTATATTCCCATTGAAGTCGTGATTTAGGCATTTTTCTGCTGTTGTCGAGGGTAAAGATCGAAAATCACGAGAAAGAGCGGTGAGGAGGTTAGTGACCATTTTGAAAATATTTCAATAGCATGACTTGCATATCGCGTGCCCAGCACATCCTCAACAGGTCAGAATAATTATCTCCACTCATTTCTATAATCAATAAAAGAAGCTCCTTTTAGGTAGCTATTTATTCTGGCCAACTTTCGTGTAAGTGAAGTTGACGAATTTTGGTGGTGCTCTTTTTTTTTTGCTTGACGAAAAGGTGGGGCTGTCGAAAGGGGGGTTGTATATGGTATGTAGTACTAGGGCATTGATTTAAGAGTGCATCAGGATACAGTAGATGTCCAAAAATAGGATCGATTACTCGCATTACACTTAAATTAAACACGAAACTATCTATCGCACTGAACGTGCTTAAAGGGTTAAAGTGAATATGTTATTAATAGTGAGCAGCAGTATAGAGTTAATTGATTGTTTGTTTTTTAGTGTGGGGTACTCCATCCCACAGAGTTAAATAAAGCATACAGCTAGATTACTAACGCAGTTGTTTCCTGAGGCCATGAAGATCATGCCTACCCTGCGACACTATCCGTTCCAAGCGTTGTGGTAGAGAAAAAATCGGCTCCAAAACCAGATTCATATGTCAAAAGCGTAGAGAAGACCTTGCAATAAAGGGGAACTACCGATGGCCCTCACTCTCAGTTTCGAGCCGTTTAAGACCAGGCCTTGTTCAGGTTGTTGACAAAGTTGGCATCGATGAAAGGGACGTTGGCACTGCCCCATGGCTTATCGGGGTTGCCCGATGGGCCGGTAATCAGACCCTGGCGGGCCGCAGGAGTCATTGCAGCCCAGTCGTAAATCCAGTAGGTACGGCCAGGGCTAGTCTTGAACTGGAGCTCGTGGTTCTTGCCGAGGCTGGTGAAGTACTCTGCCATGACGTTGTTGCCTCTCCTTTGGGGGTTCTTGGTCTTCTTGAAGTCACCATGACCAGAGGCAGCAGCGGCGTAGAGGGTGGCCGAGGGAGACTGGTAGTTATCGATGAAGACGACAACAGATTCCCAATCGTGACGATGGCCGCTGACAAGGTTGCCATCAGCAGGCTGGTCCTTGGGCCAGTACCAAGCGTACATGATGGCAAGCTTGCCGTTGTGCATCTGAGCACGAGCATAGGTCTGTCCCTTGCTAGTGTCCTTGCAGCCGCCAGTCTTGCTACCGCTGTCCTGAAGCCCACCGCTGTTTACGAGGTTAGCTTTGAAATCTGTCTACCGTGAACGGTCGATGACATACTTGACGTTGCCTCGTGTATCAACTGCCGTGTATGGCTGGCATCCGTCGGCAATGTGGAGCAGAGGCTGCCACCTGTCGATGGCGGCGCCAATGGCACCTCCCTGGATGGTTTTGCCGATAGGGTTGAGAGAATCGTGGTTGACCGTGGCGCGGGCGTGGAGGTTGTTGAGGGCCTCGGAAGGAGCAGCCATTCCGGTGGCAGCAAGGGCCAGGAGGGCGTTGAAGATGGTCTGAGGATGCATTTTGAGTGGAAGTGAAAGGTAAGACCCTTGAACTTGCTGTAAGAGTGAAGTTGTTACGAGTGTGTGAGAAGAGAACTGTGATGAGTGTGATGAGGAGAGAGGTTTTGACGAGAGGCGTAATGCAGGCTGTCATTTATAGTTATCTCGAACACCATGAATCTATCCAACACGCCAAGACCTCATCATATTAGCAAGTCTATACGAAGTCAGGCGTCTACGCTTCCATAAGCCTATACTCGATAAAGCCCCATTATAGTATGACAGGGGATCTTGGAAGAAGGTTTGCATACTAACCACAACTACAACAAGTATATGGGGCGATTCATGTAGTTTACCCTGATGAAATACGAGACGCAATTGATCTTTGGTCGTTGTGTAGTTAGAAAAGTTCCCAGAAACTCAATATCATTATCGGTGTTTCACAGTCCGGAATTATCAAAGCCAGACAAAGCACAACGGTCGGCGAGTCAGTACCTAGTCAGACTTGTGGCAACACTTGGACTTTGACAATGCGCGATCCGAGGTCCACCAGATGGCTCATCAGCACACTGTTCGCCCTGCTTCCCCATTGTGAATAGGAAACTTTGTGTCAATTCCCCTTGCCGACAATGAACCTAATCCTATCCAACCCTGTGAAATCGAGATAAGTCTATGCAATAATTGGGATCTACTGCTAAGCTACTAGTACCTATAACCACCATCTAACTTGAGATTGGAGCTAACCATTAGAACGCACTAGACCCATAGTTCGATTCCAAATCCTGTCAAGAAAACGTAGCGCCGTTCTGCAAGCTTTCGCTTTCGGCATTAACAAGGGTCCGAAAGCAACTTAGGTCAGGCCACGTGCCTTGGCGTCTGCAAGGAACAGGTTGACAGATACCGTATTTGTAATCTCATTGCATCTTAAAGTTTCATTACTAGCCAAAAATCGCGTCAGCGAGACCCTGTGCGTACCGGTATCTAACAATACACACACCACTGTCTGAATCCGGGGTCGTGAGAACTATGCGATGTAAAGAAACATTTTTTAGTTTATTTTCTATTGAAAAACGGAAGGGCCTGTAGTAGAGCGGAATTTTAGAAATCGGTGGCCCGGACTACGTAAAAAAGCCGTATCGTGAAGATGATTTCTCTCCATCATTAAGTTAGTGGCTGACAAGCTAGAATGACTCGGTGGTTATCAACCGAAAGTGTCTTTCTTGACGTCCACTTTCGGCTGAATCGGCTCCTTGGATTGTTGGTGAATCGATGGGCAACACTAAGCCAAGTGGTCGGAGGCCAGCAAGACACCGAGAGTCCGCCATGTTCGGAAAGCCTGCGACCCGTTGGCCGAGATAAGATCCCGAGGTACCGTATGGTGCTATAAGTAGTCGGGCTTTGTGATATAGAGAGTTCTGTCCGGGTTAGTGTTAGTTCATGATTCCAGGCGGGGTCCCATCCGCCCGAAAAGTGGATCTGGGGCCGAGATTTGATCTCAAAATCACGATATTCTATGTAAAAGGTATAAAATGCAGGCCCTCGGCTTCTTCGGCCGGAAAATCAGGCGCCCCAGTAGGGTCATTAGGTCCCCGCTGTAAGTGTGTGTGGAAGCTGTTGTCATCAAAGTCATAGCTATCTTGTGTTTGAGATGGAATTGATTGGGAAGTCATTGTTTTAATTGAGACTGATTTGGGTTGATTTACTATGGTGTTTTGCGAAAAATGCATCTCCGATCCAACTTTTAGTACCCCACATGTACCACTGTGATTACCTAAGGCATGTGGAGCGAGTGACCCCTTAGAGGGTTGTGCCGCTCAAAGAGATAATATTTAAAAATCTAAATCTAAAATAGGTAACGTGCACGATAAGCATGCCGATCAGACAAGCATGTCGATCAATATACTGTGCGGCTAAAAGTAGCTTACCCTATCTCCTCAGAGCCCAACAGGCTGCAATCCAGGCTCGACAGGACGCGCTTTTGAGCCGATGATGTGCTGGATAGTGGTCCGTTCTGTAATTTGCGAATGCTTTACGTAGATTTTAGCACAAGAGACTCTAGCCCAGCACGTCCTGTGCCCCAATAGGGGACTTTACGGGCCTCACGGCCCCTGGACGAAAAATATACATACATACATACATGCAATCCGCACCCCGCCCCACCCTATCCCTGTCATTACAGCAGTACGAGCGGGGTACCAAAAGCTTCAGCTTCCATCCTTTCATAGCCAAATTACTATATAATAACTGCCTTCCAAGGAGCTCCATTGGTTAGATTAGCCACTAGAACAAAAGTAAAGGATACGGGGGTGGCAGATCCAAGTACCAGCTTAACCCATTACAACAAATCCCCGAGTGGCGTCCATCATTCGGCATTTGTCTGAAATAGGTAAAAGTACAGTTGCCACCCTTTCAGGTTCGATTCCCCGCTTCACCAGCGTCACTGCTTCTTCTATCAGTAATTAATCCACCAAAATTGCCCGACAAGCCAGAAAGCCACACAAGACCCCTTCGAGAATAATAGAAACTGGAGTACTCTATGGATTAGTTGCCCTCCAGTAAGGAGTTACTGAGCGATCTATAAGAGAATTCGTAGCACAATATTAACAACAAGAAAGCGCTCAAAGTTAATCAAGGACTGGCTAATCATACGAGCTGCGAGAAGGGAAACTAGACATATCCTTCGATTCATTACTAAGACCCTTTCATCTTACAACGCCGATTGATTGATTTGGCCGAGCTCCACTATTGTGAGGATGCTACAAGATTATTTTGTCGGTAAGGAATTTAGGTAGAAAGAAAGAGGAATAAACAGGTATTTTGTGACAGCGAATATTCTTCTAAAGTGTTTTTTCTAATTATTCTAATAATGATTTCATTCTAACAAGTAAAAAAGGGTTGTGAATATAGACTTACATATTGCATACTAATTTAAATTTACTATGATCTTTTTGTTGTTGCTGTATCTAGTAAAATCATAAAACTTCCAGCATATGAGGAAAGTACTGCCCGTCCAACACGTCTCTCTTATCTAGATGAATTATATCCATACATAACCTCCCACTACATCGATCCTCAAGGGCTTTAAGGAGATTAATCAAGTCTCTCATCGCGCTGAACCTTAACGTCAACGTCCTTGACAGTTTCTATATCGATCCGAGAAATAGCGACATCGAATTGGTAATCTACTCATACACAATTAGAAACTGAGATACCATCAACAGAGGGAACCCTACCTTTGAATTGTCGTGCTGGAACTCTGGCAGCAAAAAGCTCATCTAGCTCGGCAGGCGTTCGTCCACGGGTTTCCGGGAGGCAAAAGTATACAATGGTAATGCAGAACAACATCCAAATCGAAAAGATCAGATAAGTTTTCGCACCGAGATTCAACCTTGACTATGTCAGTGAAACGGAATACCCACGCACCATCTGGATCTCGGAGGATAACTCACTGGTCTGCGTTTGCGATATAAGGAAGAGTCAGAGCTACAACAAGTGCAAAAACCGAATTCAACGCGAATGCGAAGGCTGAGGTTTTATTCCTCAAGCGAGCAGTTGGCATCTCGGCCGCAATAACATAGGTAAGAGGACCAAAGCCGCAAGCGTAGAAGAAGCCAAACATGAGACAAAAAGCGGCCATCAACCTGGGTACTATTTGCTTGGTTGCATCAGCGAACCCAAGGCCACCTATAGTAGTGTTGATGATGAATAGAGCGGTGAAGGTAGATAGAGCCAATGTGCGTCTACCAACCGAGTCAACTAAGAACACGCCAACAATTGAACCGCCAACGGACAGTATGTTGAGGCCTAGGGTCAGGAGAAAAGGATTGGCCGTGCCGATTTGAGAAAGGAAGACGGTGGCATAATTTGTTGCGAACGCGATTCCGCTGAGTTGCTGCATGTTGGCTATAGAGAGAGCAAGGAGTGTACGTCGGAGGTTGTGCCCTCGGAAAAGATCCATTAGTACAACCGAATTCTGATCGGTTTCAACATCTGTCTGCTGTTTCAGTGTGGCTATCTCGATCTCGATCTCGTCATCAGAGTAGCCCTGGCGGACTTGACGTAGACTCGAACGAGCCAGGGCTTCATTGCCCTTGATGATGTAGTAGGTTGGAGAGTCAACGACAAAGAAGAGACCGATTACTATGATGATTGGCCATAGGCACTGGAGACCCAGTGGTAGGCGGTATGACATCGAGTTCAAGACGGCGTGAGTTGCCAAATTGATGCCTCCAGACACGATCCCTGCAGCGTTGATGGAGACGATGGAAATGGCCACCATGGCTCCACGGATGGAAGATGGCGATAGCTCTCCAAGAGAAGCAGCGGCCATTGGAAGCATCATGAGCGAAGCAGTATCTATCCCACGCGTACAGGTTAGTATATATCAATCATTCGTTCTCAGACTCCGACGCGCTTCAACTCACATGCAAGGGTATGGCCAAAAGTCATCAAAGCAACGTTTGTAGCTCCAGTCTGGACGGCGGAACCAATGAGACTGATAACACAGGCTATCCACAGTGTCTTCCTCCGGCCGATTACGTCGCCAAGCCACGCAGCCAAAGCGGTGCCAATGACAGCCCCAACGACAAGGACGGCTGTCATGATGGAGATGTCTTTTGCGGGCAGTGCAACGTTGGTGGGACTGCTGAAGTCGAAGATGAAGGCTGGCATAGCGTAGACGCCTCCGATGACAGACCCGTCATACCCGAATGTGAAGAAACACAGGGCAAGAAAGAAAGCTTGGAGCAATCACAAGTCAACATTGGCAACAGGCGGGATATGGGATGAGTTCGGAGTTACCTGAGATCATCAAACGGATGTTCTGCCACCAGTAGTGCTTAGGTGGCGATATCTCGTTGCCGGCTCTCTGGCTGCTAGGGAAGTTGTGCATCTTGATGAGAAGATAGAAAGTGTCTGAGGTGAGGGAATGAAGAAGCTCGAGTGTGGAAGCGTGATGGGATGTTGTAGTATCGACCAAGGGAAAAGATTATTACTCGACTTATATGGATTTAGCTACATGCAGGTCCATCAACTCACCCCATGGGGAATCGACGTTGTGCTCCAGGCCCCAGCCTACCTCGGGTATTTCGTTTAGATTAGCTTATCTACCTAGCTCTTTCGAGGAAAAAGGCGATGGGGTAGTCATAGTTGACCACTTTGTCGGACCGACAGAGCGCGGATCATTAACTAACTATGACGGAAGCAGACTCTTCGGCAATTCTCTTAATGTAGGCTGGGGGCCACTCTCTTTCAGATTGATGTTTAATATATCTCCTGAGAGGTCATAAGGCTGCAACGCGGTACCAAGAGGGGTTGCGGCCAATTAAGATACAACACCCAGAAAGCAATAGCAGGAAAAACTGGGGCGGTACAAATTGCAGCCTTATGACCTCTCAGGAGATACAGTTCAGGTTGAAAGTATGGGCGTTGGCGACTCGGCAGCCTCTGGATAATTAACGGCGGATAGGATGTCCATAAAGGGTTTGAGGTAAGGGTGGTTTCCGCCACGGAATAGAGCAAACAATGCGAGGAATTTGTTCTGAATGGCCGTCACTCTGTTCGCTCTACTGCCCGGCGGGCCGAATTCCTCAACACTCGGCATCTGAGCTGTCCAACTCATCTGATCAGATGATGATGATACTGAGTTGGCATCATTCGGGATATCGAGGCTCAATACATCAGGTAAGCCTGAAGACATCGGACTTTGGACCTCTTCTGCGTCAAGAATACAGGCTTGAGCCACTTGTGTGAGGTTGACTGCGATTTCATACAGCTTCTCAGCCAACCCGATACCGTGGGTTTCCAGGACATTGATGGGATATCTTGCACACGTCCTGATCGTCTCCTCTGCCATGTCTATTGCGTAAGCAGGTTGTAGCTCCATCGATGACGCGTAAGCAGAAGTGTACCCGTGTCGGGACGCAAGGCTCCAAAGCATGCTGCATATCCAGTGACGGGTAATCAGAATATCGGCCTGTTGCGTGTCTCTCCCGACATCAGGGTTCGGAATGGGAAGATTTCGGTAGCGCGTGAGGAGTAAAACTACTGACTCGAGGGCTATGTGCTCTTCTCCAGTGTTCATCTGGCACTTATTCTTCCAGCAGCGTATGATAGTGTCGTCTACGAAGTCGGTTTGGTCAATCATCTGACGGATCCCGTCTGTGGCCACTTGTTCCTCGATGTTGTCGCCTTCCTGGGAAGATGACTGAGTAACAAAGCCATAGAAACTCATAATATCCGTCCCCATCAACCGTGGCGTTTGGAGTACGAAGCCTCGTTGTAGAGCATAGATTCTGTGTCACGTCTTAGGGAAACTTTCTCTTTGAAATGGCGATGGGATACTTACCTCTCGACAATTGCTAAAGCGGTCAAAGTTCTCAGCCTGCGATCAGCCTCGTCCTGGCTGACGTTTCCATAGCTCGAAAGGTCATGCAAGTTCAGAATCTCAGCAAGAGTCAAGGCTTCCATTAGTCGCATCTTGGCTGCGTTGTGTTTGCCACGGCAGAAATGACATCCAAATAAGAAGAAGCTCGTCACCACGGCCTCGAGGGTCGGTTCCTGGCCAAATTCTGCGCCAGCGTGTAGAGCGGCAGTGTAAGAGAGTATTATGTCGGCCAATGCCAATCTGGCTGGCAGGGTAGGCTTGTCCTGACCGTGTATGGGCTGGAACAGAGTGTATGCACAGATGCTATGAACAAGAGCGTTGAACGACCGATCCTTCTGGTGTCGACCGAGCTTGATATTATTCAACAGATAAGCCTTTTTGAAGAAGGGCATTGACTGGTGAAGGCGGCCAAGAAAGATGTCGACCAGGTGCATCATCTGAGTTGGACTCAAAGGAGAGACGATAGGAGAGGTGAGCGATCCAAAGGGCTGCAAGGCTACCAATGGCCATGGTGATGCCAAGATTGATGGTGCGCCTGGTGGCACGCGTGAGGGCGTAAGAGTTAATCCCGTCCGTGATTCAAATGGTCCAGGGTTGACATAAAATATCTGAGGTGAGTCGGGCGGTTGTGCGTAGACGACCCCTGCCTGCTCCTCAGACAGCATCTCACTTGGGTCAAATACAAGATTCGACTGACCGTCTGCGAATTCAAAGACGGCATTTTCATCCGCATTGGGTGGCCTGCCAAAGTCCGTGCTGGAACCAGCAATAACTTCAGATCCTACCGAGCGCACTGCAGAATCAAGAGTTATTGGAGTGCCTTGCAGGGCGGAAAGGCTCTGTGCAGGTGGCGATGAATCGGGGGTCTCTGGTGAGTTCGTTTGGCTGGCCGGTCCGTCTGTCCGCATGGTATCCGGCTTCCTCTTCCTCTTCCTCTTAATGCGATATGAACAGTCCAGACCGCTCTGTGAGCAAGTCTTGCATGGCGTCGTCCGCCCGCACTGTATGCATGGTGCACCAAGTCAGTTCTAGATACACCAAGTAAAAAGGAAAGGGGCCGTCTCTCACTCTCACTTTGCGGGCATAGCACTGATCACAGGCGCGCGCCTGAAGAACCCGAGTCAAGGTATTGTCCAGAACAAGCTGAAGTTCGTTGTTCATCATGGCTTGAATTGATGGTAGCTCATGGAACGTCACGGGGAGCTAACAGGTGAGTTGGTTGAATTCTTAGTGTGGATGAATGAATCATCGATGCCCAGAGGCGCCGTGGCTTTTAAACCGGGGTGACAAGCTTTTATGCGAAGATATGCCGAACGCCACAAACTGGATTAGTGCGCTCTATAACTTGCGGGCTCAACAATAATAAAACTTCCTATCTCCCCAATGCGTGCGGATCTCCGCAATGTGACTCGCCCCACTTATCTCGGTCACCTCAGAAGTACATGAGGGGTACGAAAAGTTTAATCCATGTTGTTTATCTTGCGCAGTAGTGCTGGGTGAAAATATATATATTTTTATGAAACTTGATTGTTAACCATTGAGATGAAAGTTCTTCTCGGGTTTATATCTCTAGATGATTTCATCTAGGATTTTGAACTTTAAATCTAGGACTTTCAGACTAACAGTCTGAATCCTGAAGGGAAGGGGGATCCCCGGATTTTCCAACAACAGGGGGGGTTTCTGGTGCCGGGTTCGATTGGGTGCAGATACTCGGCTAAAGGCTATCTTCTTCGCCCATCCAGGCTCTATCGCATATCTGCAGAGCAATCCTGACGTCCTGATATTAGATTGTACTTACAAGACGAATAAACACGCTATGCAACTCCTTGATATGGTTGGCGTTGACTCCTGCCAGCGCTCATTCTGCATCGCCTTTGCATTTCTCTCCGGCGAGACAGAAGAGGACCACTCGTGGGCCTTGCAGCATCTCAGATCCCTCTACAAGCACAGCCTTCCTTCTGTCATCTTGACAGCCCGATGGCTAGCGGCTATGAATGCTTCCGCAACCTGGTTCCCATTTTCCAAGGCGCTGCTTTGCCTCTGGCACATCAACAAGGCGGTCTTACAGCATTGCCGACCTGTCTTTCTGCTGGGCGACGGAGACCAGCCAGAGAAAGCATGGGATGAATTCTATGCATCCTGGCACTCGATTGTAGCCTCACCAACTGAAGCGGTATTTCAAGAGCGTCTGGCTAGCTTTGAGCGTAAACAAGCCGAGAAATACACTGAGGCAGTTGGGTATATTAAGACATTCTGGCTTAAACCTTATAGAGAGAGGATCGTGAAAGCATGGGTAGATAAACACTTGCGCTTCGGCAACATTGCTACCTCAAGGCAGGTAGCTTATGGGATCATAGAACCATAGAAGATAGATACTAATAAATTTCCTAGGGCGGAAGGAATTCATTCCCAGATAAAATCACACATCAAGACATCTACGCTAGATCTCTTTGATACCTGCCAAGCCATAAGACCTGCTATTGCCAACCAATTGAAGGAACTGAAACATATACGGGTCTCTCAACAGGTACGGATACCGCTAGATATTTCGGGGGTACTGTTTCAGGCTATACGGGGCTGGGTTTCACATCAGGCTTTACGCAAGGTGCAAGAACAACAGCAGTTGCTTTCGGCGCTTAAAGCTCCCTGCAGCCAGAGCTTCACAACCTCTCATGGACTACCATGTAAAAGAAGGCCCTTTTACTGGAGCATTTTCATCCCCACTGGCACTTGAAGCGATGTATAGCTCAGCCACAGCCTATGCTAGAACCCACCAGAACAGCCCTAAGCCAATAACGAGAGTCGTAATCAGCCGATAACGAGCACAAGGCGAGAGCCTAGCGCATTTGAGGCAGTTGAGGCAGTAGCATAACCGAGAGCATAGCCTAAATGCAGCAGATGCCACACACTAGGTCATAAGATGACCTCGAAAGTATGCCCTCTGCGGTACGAGGAGATCTTATAATCGTTAGCGTCATTATCGTCGGGATTATCGGGGCAGGTAATGCTAACGCCGTTGGCACCGTCGTCGGGACCGTCAGGGCAGGCCGGGTCAGATAGGGATAGTACTAGCTGCATCGTCGTTAATGTCGGCGGCAAAGCCAACATAGAGCCGGCAGCATCATCGACACAGGCAGGGGCGGCGCCGACAGTAAGATATGATGATCCACAGGCTATCTATCAGAGATATGTTGCTGCTCGAGATGCTTGGTACAAGGCCCAGCCTCGTGGAAGTATTAAAACTAACCAGGCATATCAAAAGGCGTTGGGTCTGCCTCTACGATACGATAAGGCAAGCTACCAATTGTGCCTTGACTGGAAGCAGATGGGAAAGTGCTGTACGATGCCAACCGGATCTAGAGACTGGATCAAGGAGGAGATGATGGCCTACCTAGATTGGAGCAAGGCAGAAGATGACAGGGTTGAGGCCCAGGTAGCCGTAGAGATGGAAAGCAGTCTTTTTTCTAGTAGAAGAGGCACGCGTGGGGTCTGGGAAGCGGCCGAGAAGGATGGTAAAGAGCAGCAGAATTTATACTCAGATAGATAATTAGGAATTCATGGCCGTTCTGGATCTTGAGATTTGAACATTGCGCGCAGTTGTTTAGTGGGTGACGAACGCTTACATAACCGCCGCACCCGGGTGCGGATGTAGCGGCCGCCTGCATGGCCCTCCTGTGTTGCGACTTCACGTTTCATATCCTTATCTATCTTGTTCCCAACAAGTATGACGGGTATCTGAAGTCTCCCAAGTGTAGATGGCTTACAATGGGAGCGCGATACCGAGGCGGGGAACAAGGACGTAACATGGCGGAGAAGACCTTCAATGTAGCCAAATGAGGATCTAGAGGTAATGCTGTAAATAAGGATAAAGCCTTCGGCATATCTAACGGTTTGCTCATAAAATGTGCTATACAGCTCTTTACCTGCTGTGTCGAGAATCTCCAGAGTGCTTGGCTCGCCGTCTATTGTTGCCTGCATCGAATACAAATCCTCAATGGTAGGGTCATACTATTGCAGCCTGTTCAGTAAAGGTTTAATGAGGCATAGGTTGACTGAACTTACCGCCTCTACGAAATGCTGGAAACAAAACTGTATGACTAATGCAGTTTTGCCAACTCCTGAGCCTCCAATGACCGCCAACTTATATAATGCTCCTACGCGTGTCATATCCCTTGATGAGTCCTGTGGGTGTTTTGTAGACGGTTCTTTTCGTTCCAATATGTGGTGTTGAATGGAAGAAATAGACAGCGAAACGGGCAGGGCGAATAACACCTCGTGATCTCTCGCCTGGAAGCAGTCTTGCCGGTTTTGTCACCAGGAGAGCGAACTGTGGGAGCGAGTTCGAATATCTCACAGTCAACCATGAGCACTTGGAGGCAAGGAGTCACTAGTTGCCTTGGGCTGTCACAATCCGTATTTTACTGGCTCTATTATCTCTGCCTTCGTCAAAGTCTTCCCATGAGCTTAAAGCCAACCCATCTTCCTAATTGGATTTTCTATGCAAGGCTCCATGGGATTTCCCTGGTCAACCTCCCCCAACAAAATGCGAGGCTTCAATTTGTTCAATCCTCCACAGCCTGTTGTAGCATGTGTCGGACCGACAACTCGGCCCTTGGGCAGGCGCCTGCTCGGCCTGCTCCGGATATTTTCCAGATTCGGACTAGCACAGATGTGTTCGGAATTCATCGCGACACCGATGTTCCGGGCCCCGGACATCATCGAATTTCCACCGAGACGCTTATAGAGAGGTGCAATTTCGCCTGTTACCTTGCCTTGTTGCCCAGAAAATCCCTTCCCAAAGTCCCGAGCTCTATCATCACCCGTTGCCCGAGCACTCACAATTAGGGTTCCGTTTTTGACCGTCAAAAACCGTTCTTGACCGTCAAATTCCTAAAGGGGGTTTTTGGCGGTAATTTACGTCAAAAACTCTCCCATTTTAGGCTTAGTGAGTGGCCATATTAGGATTAGCTGGTGTACGGAATAGGTTTAGCGCGTCAAATAACCGATGCAGCACACAAATTATCACCAAATTCCCTTCTGCGCTCTGTTCCTTCACAGCGTTCCTTTAGTGCTACGAACTACCTTCATTGTAAGCTTCGGAATCGGCTTAGTCCACTTAGCACCGATAAGGTCACTTTCATCTATATGAACAGTCGGGTGCTAAAGAGGCTCAAGACGGTCAAAGATAATCCGGCAGAACCGAATGGTTGGGAGACAGTTGACGTTGCTTGGCTGATAAAGATAGAAAACGCCTTCCAAGACTCCATTGTTGTGGATGGCTGGGGTTGGGAAGAGACCGATATGGAAAATAGTGGAGATGAAATGGGCATTGGCCAATGAGAGGTTTTTGACATGCAAAATACCTCGAGGTTTCTGACGTCAAAAACCTTGGTCAGATAGGTAAATTACCGTTCGGTAAATTACCTCGACGGAACCCTACTCACAATGTCCATTCAAGACTACAACTCCCCTGAGGCGGTATTACGCCTGGGTTAATACGCTTTAGAACTGAGCCAGGTAAGTCGTGGGGCGTCGATACTGACTGATACAAACGCACCAGTGACCGCTGACCACGGTTCAGATCATGAGCAAGGTTCCACTACCTGCCACAGACTGCTCAGATATCCGGAAGCTACGCGACCAAAATGATTCTTCTGAGAAAGCGGCGTATGAGTCCGCACCATCTTTCGGAGTCGAAGACCGCGTAGTTCTCATCCCCACTCGCGACGGCCACCAGAGTAGCACCAGGATTTTCCGCTCACCAGGCGCTCCTTCGAAAGGTAGCCCCCTTATCGTGTTGATATACGGCGGTGGCTTCATCCTTGGCAGCAACCTACAGTTGGCATCGCTTGCCCGAATCATCGCTGCAACACACGGGGCAACCGTCGTTGCGCTCTCATACAGGCTTGCACCAGAGCACCCTTTCCCGATTCCAGGCAACGATATTCGGGACGGCCTGGAGTGGGTCACAGAAAACGCCGAAAGCATTGGGGCTGATCCGTCAGCAGGCTTCATTGTGTGTGGCGGCTCAGCCGGTGGTAACCTAGCAGTCACCAGTACCCATATGGCGACCGTAAACCCGCTGCGACAAAAAATTACGGGCCTGTGGCTTATCTTTCCCATACTCATGTCTGAAAAGCATGTACCTGAAAAGTACAAGCACCTTTGGCTTGCTAGAGCCCAATTCATAGTCTCCGGTCCTCAGGTCGCCGGATCTGGACATTATCAATAGTTTGTACGCGCCTGACGAGGACTCCCCAGAACGGTCACCCGACAACATGAGTGACTCGTTCTCGTCGTCAAAGCTTCCGCGGACATTTATTCAAGTGGCTGGATTGGATCCGTTGAGAGACGATGGGTTGATGTACGCCAGGACTCTGGAAGACCACAACGTGGACATGAAACTGAAGGTCTATCCGGGCTATCCTCACGGCTTCATCGCCTTGCCTGATCTTGAAGCTTCGATACAGTTTGTTGCAGACGCCAACGAAGCCTTGGGCTGGATGTTAGGGGTAACGGGGCGCTCTGGTCAATAGTCTGCCTAGCTTAATAGAGTATCTCGTTTTCTTGCAAAGTTACTATCTCAAGTCCTCAGACGAGTGCAGAAATCAAGACGCATTTATGCAATAGCTGTAACGAGACTGCGAGCGGGCTTCAACGACGTATATCTGCGGTGTAGCTGCGGGTGTGCATCCTCGTCGAGTCATGCCTCTTTTGAGTCCCAGGTCTCCTACATGGGGTTCTAGCAGGGTACTGCTGCAAATTTGTCGCTCTTCTAGCTTTGTCCTGCGACTGTTTCCCTCGGTAGTGCGAATTCATGCAGGCCGGCTACCAGCTCCAAATACCACTTCCGGGATCTCCAGGACGACATGCACCCCAAGAATGCTTGAGCTGCATTAGTGAGTTGAAAGTTTTTCGCGACACCTGCCTACCTGTATCTTTTGAGATTGGAAAGTCCATTGAACATTGTGGACCAACAAATATGCCATGCCCAATGGCAACGTAAGCATGTGTATTATGCGACTTTTATATTGACCTCCTGCAGACTCTCCCATCAGCTACGACGCACGCTACTTCTGCGTTTGGAATTTGCGAGCTTGACGCAAAACAATTGACCATCTTTTGACCGTTGGCTTCCCGACCAGCTCGTCCAAAGTTTGACACACGGCTCCGCCAACAGTATTATCGATTCTGTAAAATGGGCCGAAGCCTATGCCAGAGCTTTTGGCTGGCGGCCAAGGCGTCAGTCCATGACAAAAGTCCAACCATACAGACTGGAGG
Organism: Fusarium oxysporum f. sp. lycopersici 4287; assembly: GCF_000149955.1. Classification (NCBI taxonomy): domain Eukaryota; kingdom Fungi; phylum Ascomycota; class Sordariomycetes; order Hypocreales; family Nectriaceae; genus Fusarium; species Fusarium oxysporum. The sequence goes on from NC_030986.1 coordinate 6,349,741, forward strand.
GCCGCTACAGCGCGCCGCCATTCCTCCAGATGCTTCTCTGGGACCGCGTCTTCGGCGACATCGAACAGTAGGAAGTCATTGATGCCATGATTAGCCTTTTGGTAATGCATAGAGCTATTAGTGAAAGGGTTGGTCGCGGTAATCTCATATATGAGCATTGGTCGGTCGGGCTGGAGGGATGCCATGAAGACCAGAGGAATTCGCAACGTGATATCTCCGATGAGGGCGGCCCAGTTCTGTAAATCGGCAGAGTCGTTCCTCCGGATATTATATGCTTCCCGTATGACCCGGTCGGCAATCAATAGGTCTACTGCATCGTGGAAAATGCCGTTTGTAGAGAGAATATCCTTGACAGTAAGAAGGAACCTGTCATCGGACAAGGTTTTTGTTGTTGTGGCGTGTTCTAGGAGCATCTCGCTGACATCTTGCTGTGAAGGTTGGTGTGTTAGCTTCGACCTCCTTATGGCACGGCTGCTGGGCCACAGCTTACCTCATACGCGCAGCTCCCTATCATAATGTCTGGTGGATTCTCGATTGCAAGCGAGTTCCGAACATCTCGCGTTACCCATTGGCCATCCACTAAGGGGTATGAAAGGAAAGCTGGCACGGCAGTCACAAGCTCCTGCACAGGCGCCGACTGCAAGAGCTCGACTGTCGTGCAGTTTGGTTGGTTCGAGTTGGGCACGGCCTCCACGTACTTGGAAAGGTTGGCTTCGTGTTCATCCATGGTTTGGGGACCCAGGCCGATGATGGTTCCGCTGGAGAGGATGGCGCGTTTGAACTTGTGGTCCGGGAACAGCGTGTGGTAGTGTGTCGAGATGGCTCCTGCGCTGGTACCATTAACCGTGATATTGCCTGGGTCACCACCAAAGCCGTGTATGAACCGGCTGACCCAATCTAGGGCCCGAGCCTGGTCATGTAACCCATAGTTTCCCACAGGCTCACCGTGTGTCTTGTTGTAAGTTACCAAATCTTTTGATGCAAGGAAACCCAGCGGACCAACCCGGTAGTTGATCGTTACAACAATGACAGCCTGATTACACTTACGGCTCACTTGGATCAAGTTCGTAGGGTCAGAAATCTCTCGGCCATTGAAGGCGATGCATTGTGATCCGGAGATGAAGCCGCCTCCATGAATGAACACGAGCACAGGAACCTTGTCATTTTCTGCGTTCTCAAGAGCTCCGGTTGGAGCGGTGATGTTAAGATTCAGACACCCGTACTCAGTCGCTTTTGGATGCGGTCAGGACGGGGTAGTCCTCGCCTGGCGGTTGGTCCCAAAAGGCAACGGGTTTAATGAGCAATTGAGGACAAAATGGGCTGTTTTTGGAAGATATCAAGGGCCAACCGGGAATTCCACCCAAAAAGCTCGAGGGTCTGTAAACCTGCCCTGGTTGTCTTGCATCAAAAGGTTGTGAGGGCAGAGTGTCGTTCAGAGTACTTTGCCGAAATCGAGCTGGGATGGCGGCGTAAGGTATCCCGCGGAACTGTACGATGTCCGTTCCACGTTCCAGCCCAATAACTTCACTAAGGCGTTCGTGTTTGAAGTGATAGCCTCCCATTCTGAGTGAACGGACAAGGGAATTTGCTACCGATTGTTTGCGGCTGCAGGGAGTCGGCGTCACTTGCTTCATCTTTGTCTTGGAACCCTGGGCACCACTCTTTTATTGTCTTGACTACCATGTGAAGCCACTTTCAGTCCCATTTTGGAAGTACCCCATCTGGGCCAAACCCGAAAGTCATACCCAGCCTTTCAAGGCTGCACAGAAGCCAGGCCCGCTCGGCAATTGTCCAGAGCAGGTTAGACGGCACGATCTCATATTTGGATCGGCATGCACTCAACCGAAGCATCTGGCTATCGACCCATCTTTGACGATCTAGTTTCCAACAAGGAACCATTATGATATGGGCGACGTTGCCCACAGTTGCGGCTAGATACCGGGTAAAGACTGGGTGCCCGAATGCCACCTGGTCTTTTGTGCTGCAGCGTGCGCGCAAGACGAGTAGCAAAACCACTGACAGAGAGACGTTACCATGCAGCCTGTCGGTTGGAGGGCGCGTATTTCCCTAGGCTGCTGATTACTGCCTAAGCCTAAGCACAATCTCAAATAAACTACGCCGGGTGGAAATATCTTAGAGGGCAAGCACATCTCCGATGAATTTTAAGAATGTCCATGTCCAGAGCAAATAGACTGCTTTGCACCTTCTTGGGCCAAAGTACCGCCATAAGCTTCACTCAGACCGGAGGCACAATGTCATCATGAAACATTGAGATGGCCGGATTTGGTGACTTCCGATATGAAAGAGCATCAATTACGGCTGAAAACTCCCCCCCCCCCGGTACTTTACGCCTTTGGCGCCTTCTTAGCCCAGTTCCATAAATCGGTTTTCTTGATCTTCCCCGTGATATACGCCTTTGACCTCTCACCCCAGTAGTAATCTGGGATTGGCACAACACCAGCCTCTAGAATATCCGGGTGTTGGACGAGCATACTCTCCAGCGCCACGGAAGAAATGTTTTCGCCACCAGATATGATGATATCCTTGGCGCGATCCAGGATCTGTGCGCTCCCGCCGGGATGCCAGACAGCCAAGTCTCCGGAGTGTAATGCGCCTCCTGCAAAAAGTTTTTGGGTTGCTTCCGCGTCTTTGTAATACTCTTTGGCACTACTGTTTCCCGAAAAGATGATTTCTCCAATCTCTTGACCGTCCTTGGCAACATCGATAAGAATACCTTCTGGTTGATTAGGTTTAATGATGCGAATGGGCAAATTTGTTACGAAACCATGGCCTTGGCGAGCCATCTTAGCGTACTTTTGCTGAGCGGGGAGACTTTCCCATTCCGGGAGCTGATAGCTTTTCGTGATGGGACCATAGGTTTCTAACAGAGTTAGCGGTTGTCATTGACATGTGCCATGTTGCTCAGAGATACTCACCTGTCATTCCGTAAACGTGAACAGGCATGAGGTTAAGGTTTGCCTAGACAAGGAGCATAAATTAGTATACGCAAATCCCATGTCAGCGACATCAAGAGCTCGCCTTACCATCTGTTCAAAGAGATGGCCCTCCGGCGGGCTTGCTGTTACAGTTACTTGCACTAGATGTGGGAGCTTTATAGCCTCCTTGGCCGCTACCAGCAGAGTATTAACGGTTGGAGCCGCATTAAAGTGCGTGATTCCCTCTTCTTTCAGCAGCTTCCAGATGAGTGGGTAGTCTATCTTTCGAAGGCACACGTTCAACCCTCGAACAGCCACAACCGACCAGGGAAACGTCCACCCCATGGCGTGGAACCTAAAAAGGAAGAGTTAACCTCGACTTCACGATTTGCAAGGTGAAGCTTGTTGTAAATACATAGGTAAAGTCCATAGGTAGCGGTACCGTCCGTGGTTGAGGCCAGATTCAATAATATTTCCTACAGCTGCAAGGTATGCGCCTCGGTGAGTGTAGACGACGCCTTTGGGTCGTGATGTTGTGCCAGATGTGAACGGAATAGCCAGCATGCCATCTTCGGTATTTGACTGCAAAGTAGCCCAAGCGTAGCTACCTTGCTCTGTGTCATAGGCCAGGCCCTCGAGAATAGCTTGGTTGAACGGTTCGCATGTGGGACCGTCAGTGGCATCGGTGTCCTACAGGAACAGAGGGATTAGCACTTGTTTTCCTTCCGAGTGGGACTACCCTACTCGCCAGATCAACAATCAATGGCACCTGAGGATGCTTCCTCGTAAAGGCACCAAGCAAGTTCTCGAACTCCTTGTCCACGATGATACAATCTACCTCAGCAAACTCAAAGATGTAGGCGATATCGTCCTCTTGCAACCGGTAATTGGCAGGAACAATCACGCCGCCGCCGGCGACAATACCATAAACTGGCTCCAGAAAGGCCGGTGTGTTGGGTGCTAAGATGCCAATGGGAGTTAGGTTGTATTTCTTGAAATAGTAGGCTAGGCCACGGGCTCGGTCCGCGAAACTTTGGTATGAACGGCGAACAGCGACACCATTGGTTGTTATGTGAAAGATGGCATCCGCATTGGATTCGACAGCAGCGGCGCGCTCGAGGAAGAAGGTGGGGGATAGATGGTGAATATGCGGCGGTGGTTGAGGTTGACACTGAGTCTGCGGTCGTAAATGGCCTACAATGGACCGGATGCGCGAAGGAGGGCCAGACATGGTAGCAACCGAGATGATACAGATTGCGAAACACCAGGGAGAGTGGGTGAGGGTTGAAGAGGGATTCGAGAGGAAAGTCAAAGAAAAAATGGACGAGACAGCGAGGGAATATATATTTTAGGGCGAGAGCACCAGTGTCGCCAGTTAACTATAGTCACTCAGATGATGGTCAGCTCTGACCGGGGTTGTACGAAACGAAACTGGGGTCGGGATCAACTGGGCGGTAGTAGTCTGAGACATCCACTCTTCTTCCTGTGGACCAAGCAAACTTTCCCCGCTGCAGGGGCAGTTGGCCGCGGGGAAATGGTCATTTTGCGGTGAAGTGCCGTAGATTTAAGCTGGTGGCTGGACAAGCACAAATCAGAAGGGTTGTGTTTTTCGGAGCCGACAGAGAGCGCGGTTGCGCACCAACGAGCTTTTGCTCTCAAACGGTTATACACATGAAACACTAATAATGCGTGCTCTGTGCAAGTGGGAATATTACCACGGCTGCGGAACTGGCAGCGGATCCGAAACGGGGCGGCCACTCAAGTGCTCGTATACCAGCATCATGCACCACTGTCTTGATGAGCTTGGCACCACTCTCAAGAATTTGCGCTGCTTGGGGGGACGGCGTGGTAAATCTTCTACTCAGTGTTTACCCCACCGAAGGGCTTCGATCGCATTGTACCTGTCATACCTTCTCACGGAGTAGCCCGAAAGATGGTTCAAAAGAGGACTGTCCTAGAAATTGTTAATGTTGCAATCGCCTTGCTCGACTTTCAGAGCAGCTTCTATTAATTTACTACAAGCTTACTCTCCAATTCGAATGAAACTGAGACTTTATTGATTAATGCTACGAAGATGCTATGCAAAAGGCAAGGACCAGATACCGACTGTCTGTTTCACGATGACTGAGCAATGAATGGTCGTATAAGTCCCTGCACATAGCTGTAGGCCGCCTCATATGTGCCACCCAAAAAAGCCCACCGATGTATCCTAATTTATTGGCCTACTCAGTTTGAACTACAACAAATTTTCCTCATCATCAGATACTTCTGATTCTTCTCCATCTTCCTTCTTACTTTCAGCGACATCAGTCTTCTCTTGCGCGCGCTGTATTGCCTTAATTTCAGCAAACTTCGAATTTGGTCTGGTTTCTACCTTCCTCCTTCTCTTCGGCCTGGCAGCCTCTAGCTGTGCTTCTGGCGCCTGAATATTTAATTGAGCCTTTGCAAGAAGGCTACCCTTTTTGTCAAACTCTTTTGTAACCTTCCTGAAGAGCAATCGTTTCGTAGGCATACCGCTTTCTAGCTAACTAAAATGTAGTACCGGAGCCATAAGATCATTGGACTTCCTAGGAGTAGGCCACGCGACCTGTGATGCCTCCGACGTCCAACATTCGATTGATAATGGTGAATTTAATCATCGGTAGCATTTGGTACATTCCTCTTACCCTTGTTGCTGTTCTCTAGCAGGAGACGGCTTGAAAGAGGTTTTGCGGCTAATACTGGCCAGAGGCCGCTGCTGATTTCACGAGTTTTTGATAGCATAGGAGGAAATTTTGCTTACCAATAGGGTTTTAATCGATCAAAAGGCTCAGAAATATGACCTCTTTGCGGTAGAAGTGCTTGCGAGGTGAGAAGACAGAAAAATTGAGAGATTGCAGTACATGTGATGTGCTAGGAGGGAGATACAGCAGGTGAATTTGATGCTGGTAGCATAGATACATGACGTCCACAGCCTCATGGCTTCCGTGGCCGTCTAGAACTATCAATCTTCTCTCGCAAGGGTCAGATGGTGGGGTCCTGGGAATGAAGATCTTTTGAAGCCGCTCTACTGCAGTTCGGTCCGGAGTCCGGCCATTTTTGGTCGCTGTGAATTGCCAATATTTGAAGTAACTTAAATCATGTGGAAACTATTGTTGCTGAACGGATTTCCCTTTGAATATAACCAAGGGTGTTAGTGCTCGGCCAGTAGCCGACACGCATTCGATAAAGGACGTCCAGGCCCTTGAACGAGGCGTTTTCTTGTGAACAGAGCGTCTCTTCGAACTTCCAACAACCAAGCCACTTTCTACTAAACCTTCTATGATGCCTGCTTCATCCATGTTGTACCTGTTCTCTGGCTTACTAGGCCTGGATCACGGGACGTAGAAACTTTTAAAGCAAGGTCGAATTACCTGAGTTCAGGCGCCATTGACACATGCAGAGTCACTGTGATAGCACCTCTGTGTCCGAATAGCAGGGTTTCTTCTCAAAGAAGCCTGCATCCAATGTTTTCCAGTGGCTCGTGATCCCCTTTGACGGCAGGCACACACTGCCCGAACCGTCTGATCTGCGAGTGCGTGGGAGGAAGGCCTAGAGCGTTCTGGATTAGAACCCATTTGAGTGATAATTCTTGGAACCATCAAGCGTCGAAGTAGACGAAATGGTTGATGATGTGGGGAATTGCGGATGGCTATATGAAGGGGTGACCAACATCTATGTGCAGGGCTTATCGCTTTCAGATTCAAATAGTGTGGATAATTGGGCTTCAAATACCAGTCCTCAGTGTCATCTTGGAGCTGTCACGAAGTGAGTATAAAAGTAAACTTTCCCACAGAGTGGTTTGGGAATAAGTATCAGCCTCTTTACCCGAAGACTAGGGCTTTAAAAAACTTGCCTGATCCCATTAGGTACAGAAAATATAATCGCGTACTCTGAGGCACGTGGAAAATTAACTAAGGGTCATCTGCTCTAGAGTGCATAACCTACACTGCGGATATAGGACACGTTAGCAAAGTCTCGACATCAGTTACAACAATTCCTTCATCGTCGCAGAGGCCAGGGCGCCAACAGTTACGGTGTAAATGCTTCTGGAATTGCTCACGTCTCGTTGCAGTGTGCGGGTCGGACAATTGTAATTATTGTCAGGATAGACATCAAATATATCGATAGATTGGATAATAATCGTATGGTTTGGTATGAGATGTTTCATAACTGGTTCATTCTCCAATGTGGCCATATTGCGTTTGTTACATAGGACCGTGTTTTCCTAACTCTGAAACAGGAACACTCGTGATCCTCCTAAATGACATATTAATAATACCTTTCAATACTTTACTGTAACATTTGGAATATGTAGCAATTTGAGCTTTGAAATCCTTGTTCCAGCGGCCTGAACAGTCGATGCCTCAGTCCGAAAAATGAAGCCCAATTACGACACACACACACAAGGAGTCACATTTTTGGCCGACAATTCGTAGTTGGCCGCTGAAAAAGAAAATTCCCCAGAGACAGCTTGAATTGGCTGTTGCCAGACCCCAAAGTCCTTACAAGCTATCTTGCCAAGACCGTGGTAGTCGACATCCCTTGATACCAAGTCATGCAATTTTAGACTAACATTTGAATATGCAGGAAAAGTTAGGATCGTTAAGAGGGTACCGAGGGATGCTTGTTAAAGTGACGATGTGTATGAAATGGATTAGAGGGCAAACGCAGCAAAAAGCAGTGGTGGAAAGGACTCAATGCACATACGCCCAACATCGGGACTGCCCACGAAAGCACCCTAATCTTACCGTCGTCATCACTGCACGAATGCAGTGGAGTCGTTATCCACAGTTCATCGGAAGAAAGAGAGGGTGGTTCGGCGCATCCAATCATTTCCGAAGCCAAAAATGGCCACTCCAGCCAGAACCGAAAAACTGCTCCCTGTCGCATAAGCCGCGCCAGTCTCTGCAACAGGCGCTGGTTCCATGGTGACATCTGCCTGTCCCTTCCGGGTGAACAGTATCTCTTGCAGGTCTGACTACTCCGGCTAGACAAGGGACACCCTCGAATAAAGCCGTTGTCTTCAACATCAGCCAAAACGCATCTTGATCGTCACGTGCGAATCATATGTTGCCTTCCTCGTTGGTGTGGGGTCTGGTGCTTGTCATCCTGATTTCCAGGTGATTTCCAACCACGGTGGTAAGATTGACATGTCTCAACTACTCTGTGCTTCCTGACATATGTGCGTGGCCTCTGAGGAAAGGGTGGTATTGCACTAGAATTGACTCGGTTAGCGGTGGATGACAAAGACATGATTCAGCAGACACAGTGAGATAGACCGGTGGTCGCCATGCGGCAGGGAGCCATAGAGCCATGTGCTTAATATGAATTTTGGAACTAGTCCAGGACAGTGCGGGTTGACTCGCCGTGGTAATGGCGATGGCGGGCTACCAGAAGGTTCCGGTGCACACTGCACTGGTAATGTCAAAAACGGGCTTCGTGAAATCCTTGCTCGCTATCTGCGATCATATACCACGTCCCCATCTCGCCATCTTGTTAGTCCACCAGTACTATCAATCCTTGAATACAGATTGCCTGTCATTCCCTGAACATTCGTTCGGAAGACATCTCCCCCTTCACTTGGCCTGGTGTCTTCCCCATCATTGTCTTTCATATGCTTTGCCATTACATGTAATACTTGCCAACCCCATTGCTCGGTAGGAAACAGGTTCATGCTCTTGCCAAAACTACAACACTTTTTATACCAATCGCCTCACGGATAAAAATTCACGGAGACTCCTGGCAAGTCTTGGGCACGCAAGAAGGAAACATAAAACGAATCAACGAGAAGCAGATTCCCAGGTCTCTTTTTGGTTTACACATAACGGTGCTATCTGTACACAGTTCTGCTACTCTGTGCTGGTGACGATACCGAGCTCTCTCGCGCAACCTGCCAGCGTCTGCAGCAGCATTCTCGAAACTTCTCACATACATTACTAGACACACCACTCAACTTAGATCAAAACCATTACCTCTCACAATGGGGATTCGTAACCCTGCGACTCGAACTTTGCATTGTGAGTGGAGTCTTGCAGCAAGGTTTGTACTCTATCACATCGAAATCCAGCGACAAAAAATATTATACTTACCACGCACCACAGAGTTTTCGTCGCCCGTCAGACTTGCAGCGACACTACCGAACTCACACAAATGAGAGGCCTTACACTTGCGCAACACCCGGCTGTGGCAAGAGATTTATTCAGCGCAGTGCCTTGACTGTCCACATCCGTACACATACCGGCGAGAAGCCATACCAGTGCCAACATGTCGGATGCGGGAACCGTTTCTCTGACGTGAGTTGGGATCCATTCTCATTCTGGCATAGGATCATTCAAGTTACATTGAATATAGTCTTCATCTCTTGCCCGCCACCGGCACATCCACACTGACAGGTCGCCATACAAATGCAGCCACGATGGATGTTTGCAAAGGTGAGTTGACATCTGTGTTCAAGGCGGTTTCTGATTCTGACAAAATATAACAGCTTCCGCCGCAAGACTACGATGGCTAAACACCAGCGACGATCCCACCAAGGCGGCCCTGAATCCAACGAGATTCTTGTTGATTGTACCTCAGAATCAGATATCGGCGATTCTCCTCTCACTCCTAGTCAAATGGACTGGCCGATCCAGGAGGTCATCACTCCTTCCACATTGGCTCATGGCTATCCGATGCACCTTGCCTCCTCGTTTGTCAATGTTTATCACCCTGTAAACTAATACGGGCATAAGCCAACAAGTGAACCGCCGGGCAGAGTATGCGCGCTGAAGCCGAAGAATATAACAGCCAGGACGCCAATATGCAAATGGCTCATCAACCTGCTGGCATACGCCGGCAGCCATACCATGTCATAGACCAGAAGCACTCTGCAGTCGCCACATTGAACACCATTGTTCCTGAATCATACCACATTCCACGACAAAAAGTTGAGCGACCGACCCTTGAGGTGCCTTACAACATCGGAAACATGACCCCCATATGCAGTAGCCCAGCTAGCTTCTCTGCTGTCTCTGAACATAGCTCCGTAATCCAGGACGGCAATTACAGTCACCCAATTCCCACTACTCCCGCCTGCAGTTTGCAGGACACCTCCTCAGTTAAGTCGCAAAGCAATGCGAACTCTTGTAGTCAGCAGTTGCAGCAAGCAAAGGGATTACAACCTGAGAATGGATGGTGTTTTCGGTACCAGCCTCTTGTCACGGGAGTTACCATTGGACAGATCCCCGCCTTCACCTCTGGAGTTTGCGACATGTACTCTGGCCCAAAGGTCGGATTCAACGACCCTACCATGCAGCTACCAAGCTCTCGAGTTGAGACATACTGAGATCGCAAACACTAGTCAGTGATTATACTCGCTGATAATGTGCATACAATAATCTGCTCTGGCCTTTCAAACAACATGTCACCTGCACAGCTAATGACCACCATATGCGTATTACATGGGCAGCACGTATCTTCTAATGTACTTTAATTCTGGGGCGAATCACCACTTGGGATCTACACATCCTTGGGGCCTTTATTTTGGCAGTTATCATTCAATATTATATGCCTTTGCCGGCAATATATTCTTTTGATAGTGTGGCTAAACTATCCTGATTCGGAGCCATTGAGTTCTAGTCGATCGTTCGACTGTGCTGTCATGCGGTCTCAAAGCAAAGTCGCGTGTCCACCCTAGCCTCTTGCTCATTGATATCTCGCTTTCGCTGCCTTGCCGCATCCGCCACTTCTAACTCAAACAGCGGAGGTGGAAGGTGACCTCTGTTTGGCCCCTGAACGTCTCAGTTGGCTCGCATATCAATAACACGAGCATAATTTCGCGCTCCTGGGTTCTGGTACATTACCATATCAGCTTTCATTTCCGGACGCGCCTCCTTCATGTTGGCTCTGAATGTGAAAGCTGTGCTCTGGCAAAGTGCCTGCGCAGGGAACTCGATGTCCGTTCTTGCTGGCTGGCATTTGTGAGGGAACTACGTGAAACCCCCCGCTTAACGAATGTCTCACTTTATTGTGTAAATAGTATCAGTAAGAGTTATCCTTAGGAGTTCTCTTTTCATCCTTATAAACAATCGCTTTATCCAAGTCACACTCGACCTTGTTCGTGCTCTTGTACCGTCGCAGCATTGCCGCATCAAAGGACTGACCTTTGCATGCCATTGGGTGTAGATAGACGGGTCCAGCGAAAGCCGTTACATTTGTACGTCCACCAAAGATGGATAGCAGCTCGTTTTCGCAACACGACGCTTCATGTGCCCTTCCTAAACGCACCCGGTTCTAGAACGGTTCACGCTGTTGGTTTCGGTGGTTATTTTAACACAGATATATTGACATTTCTGCTTGATGTCCTGGAGCAGTTATTTGCAGGCGTCCCACGACATGACAACATAGATGATACTGTTCCAGAAGCCTTACAAAGGCAGCACAAAGGCGCTCATGTATGCGACCGGCGCAACAGACTGACCGTTGTGGACCAGAGAGTAGATGCGGTTCGCACTGGCCGGAATTCCAGGTTATCAAAATCGCTGCAAAATAGTGCACGGCGCATTTGGAGTACGACCAGGCGGCGTTTTTATACTCATAACTTCGATGCCGAGCAAAGGCTTCCGAATTGTGGCTTTGTGGCCGACTCGGTACGAGCTTGACGGCAGTCGTCGTCTACTGGTAGACGACACGGGTGTGGATGGACAGGCTGACATCGCCGCCTATTCTTCTTGTGGACTCAGCCCCGTTGTAAGTGGTGAATTCGGAGCTGGTAACCGATCTCAGGTTGTAGTCTGAGTCCAGCTCGTGAACGTGCTTGCGGATCTTGAAAATAGTGCGGGTCGTGCAAATGTAGATGACGCTGATTTCTGTTAACTCCCAATATCCATACATCTCCGTACGCCTATAAAAGTCACAGCAAGACAATGGTTAAATGGTGGACCCGCTTTTTGTTATGCCGCGGGATGAAATTTATGCAAACCAGCACCAGTATATTGTCAGAGGCTAGAGTCACTAAACAGGCCATGGAGACAAATACGTCACGACTTGTGCCTTCTAATTACTGATCAAACTTGAACCGCCTGCATATGTTTTGCCACCATGTAGCGAGTTATTGGTTTTAGTCTCTAGCCTGTTTGCCATGTTGATCTTAACATTGGCTTGGTTTGTTGTTCCAGAGGCGACTCGATCTTAACAAAGACTGATATTGTTGAGCTACTTTCGAGCCAACACACTCTTCCATAGTATCATAAAGACGGCTTTGGCCATTATCTGCAAACGTATAGATTGGCCCAGCTGCTCCAATCGTTTCCACTGAAGACTCATGTCGCCACGGTGTCCATGGAGACTCTCCATTGGCAAAGTCAATCCACACTCTCTGCGTCCGCTCTACAGTAGCGTTCCAAGAAGGTTGGTCCTCAAGCGGAATGTGTTCAGGCGCCACGTTGAAGAGAAATAAATCGTTTACGCCGTGGTGCGCGACACGGTACGAGTGGCTTTTGGGATACGTGTTAGTTGCGTCGTAACGATATAGCCACACTCGCGCGTCACCACCATGTTTGTCGAAAGTGGTTGCCGTGTACACGCTTGTAATGTCAAACAAAAGATTTCCTATAAGGCGCGACCAATGTTTAAGGTTGTTGGATGGCCTTTCGACGGCACTGCTGATATCATAGGACTGAAGAACATCCGGCTTATCAAACGGAAATGTTTCCGGAGTTGCAATAACTTGATTCGCCATGATGATTGACTTGAAGCTCTCTAAAATTTGCGCGTCCGACTTTGGCTTCATTGTCAATGGATCGTTGATGAAGAGATCCGCAAGTTCATCTTCAAAAGCAGCAAAACCGACCATGATTTCTGGAGGGCCATCGACATAAGAGTCCCCAGAGAGCAAGCTCCTAGAGACATGGGAGCCATCAATGAGTGGATGGCAAACGGTCCAACTTGTACTGTGAGTGAGCTCCCTGGAGTTGCATAGTAACAGCGACTGCAGGGCGTCATCAGAGGAGACACCCGGGGCGACAATTCCCGACAGCCGATCAAAGATCGCTTGATGCCTGTCGAGAGGCAAAGCCCCTAACCCGAAAAAAGTTCCACTTGCAAGAATCGCACGTTTAAATTTACGCTCTGGGAAGATGGACTGGTAATGACAGGACGAGGCCCCAGCGCTGGTGCCTTGTATAGTGATGTTGTCTGGGTCGCCGCCAAAGCCCGCAAGGTGTTCTGACAACCACTCCAGAGCTCTCCGTTGGTCGTGTAAGCCGTAGTTGCAGATATCCTCCCCAAACTTCCTGTTGTAATCAGCCAACTGTGTGGACGCTAAGAATCCCAACGGGCCGACCCTGTAGTTGATACCAACAACAATAATATCCTTGCCGAGCTTAATGCTGTGACGCACTAAGTCGGTGCCGTCAAACACTTCACGGCCAGATAGCTGAATTGCGTGACTTCCGCCAACGAAAGCCCCCCCGTGTATGAACACTAAGACGGGCACTTTGCGGTTTGGATCTTCGACGCATGACCTTGGTACGGTGAGGCTCAGGTTTAAGCATTCGAGCTCGCTGGTCTTTGGAGGTTCAATATCCGGATATTCGTCTGGTAAAGGACCCTCCCAATACTCAAAGTATGGCTGTTCTGGGTGGGGGCACGTTGGTCTAGAATCGATTTATGAGCTTCAGTTTTGACAGGATCGCGCAACATGAATCCTCGCCACAGAGCTGACGAGGGCTGGTGCTGGCTCACTCACCCTGGATTGGTAGCTGCGAACGGATGAGTAGGTAGGTCACTCAGCAAGGCGCTCTGGCGGAAACGACCAGGTATAGTAGCGTATGGCACACCGCGGAATTGCACAATATCATGTCCACGTGTCCAACCAATGAGCTGACCAAGACGCCGATGCTCGAAGTTTATCTTTGAAGGCTTCAGTCCAGTCATACTTATCGCAGAGGTCCTTGAACGATTAGAGAGCAGAATTTCGATTGAGGCTGGGTTGAACGGACAGTACCGTCCCAAATTGTGATAACTTCGAAGAGCTGAAACTAAGGTTCCTTTATCAGTCCTACCAGCACAAGGGTCCAACCACTCTCCCAAATTGTCGGGGCTTGCACGCCACTTTATTAGTGGAGTGACGCCCCACGCCTGTCGCGGCATTTCGCTAAACTAGGTATAAAACCGAACCTTGCCATTGGCACTCAACCACGGGTTCGGCTCCACTTAATAAATCCGCGGGAATATATGTTGAGATCCGAGGGAATGCTCCGAGTGGCGCAGCCAAATACAGAATCCTGGCTGAAGTACCATACTTGCTGTCGTGGAGTGCTGTAATTCTTGTTCACGGGGTGGGGGGTGGAAGTGGGGTAATGCACACAGTTCCAGGAACCCTCGTGCGCAGATAGAAATCTGTATATGTTCAATGAGCAGAATGTCACACTGATAGCGACCAAAGTCGATATTCGTCTCTGCTTGCTTCATCCTCCACTACTCAAATGCAAGGACTAACGAGTCATTATGAATTTCTGATGAGATTTCGAAGTGAAGCGATATACATTCCCTGCCCGGGTTAGTTCCTTTGCTGGTTTCATCATTCTTGACCCTGCCAAATACAACCACTATTGCATCCCTCGATATGGACCTTTGAGGGTCTCGCCAAGCCCACATTCATGCGACGATCATGTAGCGAATCTCCGACCAGAAACATTGAGCAAACTGGGAAAATGGGAGTTGATGACATGAAGCTGATTTAAGACCTGCAGGTAAAGTTCACTGGCCCGTTGCTGATAACGAATCCTATCATTCGCTCAATGGCCATCGTGGCAAAAAAATATATTTTGCTTATGCCGTAGTATGGTGGACACAGCTTCCTAACGCTAGTCTGGCCAAGGCTGCATTCGTTCCAACCACGTATGGAACATAATTGCCGCAAGGTGGCTGTATGTGGTTCCGGGCGCCACCCAGCACGGCTTGTGGCATGTGTCGGACCGACAACTCGGGTCTGAATGCGCCTGCTAGGCAAGCTCTGGATATTTTCCTGATTCGGATTAGCTTGAATTTAATCGGGGCAACGTCCATCTTTGTCCTGGATCATAACTATGCAATAGGTGAGTTGGGCCTTATCGGGAGCGAAGTTGGTGCATGTGTTCCCTGGTTCGCCATGGTCTCCAAAGGGCAGGATGATAACCAGCGACTTCCAGGGTGCTTGGAAGCCAGAGCTTTCATCCTTGGAGAACTTGACCTTGATCTCAGACTCCGTAGCCGAGTAAGCAATGGGGCAATAAGTTTGAATACCATCTGAGGTACTGATACCCCTGTCTAGCTTCTTTAGTCCTCAGTAGGTTTCTATACCTAGAAGAAATGCTTCAAGCAACCAATTAGCATAGTCCTTTTAGATGACATAAGCTAGGATACGCACCCCTAGCTACTTCATTCAGTTAGGCTGCATGAAAAGATACACGCCCGGTATTCAAACTTATTGCCCCCCACTGTAGGTTTTTGGTGTCTGTATGTAAAGCTTATGAATATGGGATAGACTAGCACCGACCAAGAGCCCTGCATTTAATCGATAGAAAATCTAAACCATGTCTAGCGATATGACGGCTGAACTTACTCCAGAATGTTGATCTAGGGTCTTGAAAGCATGCTACAGTATTCTGAACAGATTTGCCCATCCTCCACCATTGCGAGAACACATGCCTCTACGATGTAACATTCGCCGCAATTCCCCCAACTAGTGGCGCCGACTTCATCTCCTGCGAACCCTGTCATCTGCGCGGCTAGTGGAGCTGACGGAATATGCCGAAGGAACATGATAGGGCATCTCTAAGCTGAATGAGAGAGGACTGCTATGACTCAGGCAGCCGACCAGCGAGAATGATGTAGGCCAATAAGCTTTGGCCATCTCCAGGCCTTATGAATAACTTGCAGAGAGGTAACGACGGCTGTGGCGTTCTTTGTACAGTAAGTTGCGAACCTACCAGCTCCTAGGAAAATCACACTGTGCAGTAGCCTGAAGTTGCGCATGTGAATACGGAGGTGAGTTCCATTGCTATAATATGCAGGCCGCTGGTGCCAGAGTTGTGATTCATTCCTGTTACTGCTGCCTACCTACCAGATCCATCATGATTACACTCCTCTCTCCGCATTATGTGCTTCAAGAAGTCACCGAAGACGATATAGTTATCGCCTCACTTGCCTGGGGCTTCACAATTGGCTTCGGCTGGCTCACAACCTGGACTGCTATGAAGCAAACAAAGCATATTTACATGAGGCATCGCCTTAGCATATTCCGCAACGCTTATGTCTGGATGATATGGCTGGAGATTCTTGTCTGCTTCATCTTCAGTATTATCTGTTGGTTGCACTTGAAAGGCTATATACCCCCTAGGTTGGGCTCAACCCCCGTTTACGGATTTCGAAGTGCTAACCCCCCAATGTCTCTAGTTTTGCATTCTATTTTGCTATTCGTACGTCTGCCTTCTTGGAGCCCTCTTCCTAACCGATGCTAATCTTGGCAGTTACCACATGGGCCCTTCAAGTATGCTTTACTTATCCTCGCGAAAGTCGTTATCAATGCTAATCTGGCCAGGTCCAATTCCTCCTACAAATTATTATTAATCGTTGTTCTATCCTTCTTACGGATAAAAAACACGCCTACCGTCTCAAAGTCGGTGTTGCAGTTTTAATTACCGCTGTGAATATTTCGGTCTATAACATTTGGATTCCCGCCCGCCTACAAATTTCAGAGAGATATATCTGGATCAATGAGTGGTGGGACCGTGTTGAGAAGGCGATCTATCTGATTGTCGACGGAGCACTGAACTACTATTTCATCAGAATCGTTCAACGCAACTTAGTAATGCACGGCCTGACAAAGTACAGAAGTCTAGTAAAATTCAACATGTGTATCGTTGGATTCTCTCTTAGCATGGACGTTC
>NC_030986.1:6367320-6368050 GCF_000149955.1 Fusarium oxysporum f. sp. lycopersici 4287
GGGACAGGTCGCTCGAGAATAAGAATAACGTGGTCAATAAGCCAGTTGTGAATTTTCCACTCGACGCGTCTTCTCATTATAAGATGAAAGTGATATTTTCGTGTTTGCTATTCAGCTAATCACTAGTATCGGTGGCCAACCCGAACGTCGGTTCTGTCTGTGGCAGGCAATTTCGCACTAGTCCAGCCCGGTGTAGTCGGTATACTCGTGAGGCATGCCAGGATTGTCATTCATGTCACGAATAGGGATTGGTATTTTATTATGACATCTTGGGCGACAGTAAACCCATGGTTATAATCTGGTTTCTATCGTGGCTACTCGATGGCCTCGAAGAGATCTTGTCAAATATTCCTCCGACGGGGACTGACCGATAGCATGGGATATTTCTCAATAGAGTCTGGTCGAGGCCTTCGTCCTCGAGTAGAACTTGTCGCCGAACAACGCTGAACAGCCTCCGGCCGCGGGGACACTGCACTTCTGGATGTTACGCGTGAATGGATCTGAGTTCCGCCCATCTCTGGCTGTTCCTGGGAGGCGCGATGCTGCCACTAACAAAACCTGACCCCCGGCGGACCAAGAGACATCAGACCGCGTAAAGCAAAATGTTCCAGATGGTACTGGGGGGGCTGCAAGTCGCCCATCCCCGCCACTTGTACCTCCCCGCTTGCAACCCCGCTTAATCGCCAAATTAACGACATCATCAGCTTGAACACTATCATGTAACTCGCCC
>NC_030986.1:6368599-6373206 GCF_000149955.1 Fusarium oxysporum f. sp. lycopersici 4287
CTATGCTGGGCACACCACCGTGTGACACAAGGACACCACATACAACTAAGGGCTCTTCGGCACCATGCGAATGTTATTTTGAGGTCTATTGGCCTTGAGGATAAGTCAGCTTCTCAGTATTGGGCTAAGAGCTTTATGGCACGTCATAAAGAGATCTTCAAAGTGAGGAAGTCAACAACCCGAGATGTGAAGCGAAAAGCAGTGCAAAACCGCAGTCACATTGAAAGGTGGTTTATAGTGCGGGAAAAGGCACTCAAGGAGCTCAATATCAAGGCTGAAAATATGTGGAACTTTGACGAAACTGGCTTCATGGTCGGATATCTTCGAAAAGAGACCTTCCTGTGGACATATCAGGAAGTTGAAAAGCCCATCTTGACCGACGCACACGATACAGTCTTGGCCAGAGTTGTTGAAGCTATATCGACAGCCGGGGGGGTTATAGATCCATTTATTATCCTCCCTGGCATCATGGTTCCAGTCAAATGGATCATAAATGACCTCCCTGAAGACATGACTTTCACAACCACACCAACGGGTTATACTAATGATATGGTGGCTTTCGAGTAGATTCAACACTTTGAGAGACTTACTAGACCATCTGATCTAGCTGAAAAGCGACTTATCGTCATGGATGGCTGTGAAAATCACTTTACAACCCAAATTTTCCACTACGCTGCTCCACATAACATCAAGCTTTTTCCCTTCCCTCCACATCTCACACACCTGCTTCAGCCCTGTGATGTGGGCATGTTCAGACCCTACAAGTACTGGCATCAGAAAATACTATATAGAGAGATCTCTGACGGCACATCCAACTTTGGGAAGTCTATCTTCCTTGCCCACCTTCAGGAATCCCGGAATCGCACCTTTAAGAAGTCAGTTATCATTAAAGCTTGGCAGAAGTGCGGTGTCTTTCCTTTTGGCCCCTCTATTGTGCTAGGTCAATGAAAGACCCCTTATCGTCATTAGCAGAAGAAGTGTTGCAAAAGGAGCTTCCGGGTTACGTCAGAGAAGGGACAGCCGCTTCAGACTGCAACCTGCCCCCTGGACAGCTTCCAGACGCCTCCCCCGAGGTGCAATTTGACCTAGAATGATGCCGGCCCCCCCTTTTACGTATGCGCACAATTGAACGCTATTCCGAGTATGTGAGGTTGCGATTAAAGCATCTATTGCCTCTGATGTCCCCCTGACTCCATCCGTTATACATAACTACGATAAAATGTGAAAGGGGTACATAACACTTGCACTCAACGGCATCGCCCCTACTCAGGAGATGCATCGTCTTAAAGAGAAGGCATTAAGACGAGCTAGGCTCGAGGAAAAGGCGGCAGTTATATGTACGTACGGCCCAATTCGCGTCTCTGATGCAAGGCTGCGTATCGCCTGCGATGAGTACAATCGACAGGCTGCTCAGGAGGAGGAAGAGCGCCGCCTTTTAAATAGAGATGTAAGAGACGAGGTGGCCTGCATCAGGAGGTGGTTTAAAGAGGTCAGGGCACACGTAAGGCGTAACGTCAGAGATGTGAAGATCAAGGAGATCTTCAGTCATAAGAAGAAGCATTGGAAGTCTGTTTTATAATTTAAGAATCAAGCTGACTGGTGATGTAAGGCTGATCATCGTGTCTACCTTGACTCGGCTGTATCGCTCAGTCAACGATATGCGTTGCATCGTGAGCTTCAGGAACAGAATAAGCTTCTTCCTGAGTGGCAGCCAGCCGTGAAAATGCCCTCTTTTTATGACCCCATAGTCATTGCAGAGGCTCTTAGATTCATCGTATTAGATGAGCAAGAAAGGCGTGCAAATAAAACTCTGATGTTGAGTTATGACACTGACGAGCTAGAGAATAGAGAAAATTGAGGGCGAGGATGACGTGGAGGAATTCATCATAGTCAAAGCGAAGACAGCGAGAGAGATCTGCAATTATCATCGATTTCAATGCATCAGTTGAAAAACTATGTAATCCCTTAATTGCAGGCGAAAAACGCGGCTCCCTAGCTGTCAATTTGGCGGTCGCGATGCTCCTTTAGATGTGTGTGCAAAAAGTTTGACTTGCAAATGCAGATAAGTATGCTTGAAATGAAGTGACATCTGATCGCTAAGAAAATGGCTGTATACAGAGGTACCTTGTTTTTTGCAAATCAACCCGACTTTTGCTAGTCAACGGACCCCGTCCAGGAGGTACGAGTGGCGGGGATGGGCGACTTGCAGCACCCCCCAGTATGGTATCCTCGCATATCCGCCAGGTTCAGATTGGTGCAAGACGTCACTAATACAGTGTGTTGGTGTCAATGACGATGTACTACTCACGCCTTCAAATTAGTTCTCCACGGGGTAGCCCCCAAGGGGGGCCAATTAGGGTTACAGATCGGTGTGGAGTGGGCGCCTTTCTCGGAGCCAGTGACGATCCGCGAGTCGTACCGTTTCGGCTTCACCCGGCCGAGACCGGACCTCACACACGGCGACAAGCATCAAGCCCTCCACGACGACCCTCGTTGCGGGCGCAAACAACTCATACATTGGCGGTGCTTTCAAACCAATGAAACTGCAACCTCCACTCCACCATCTTCACAGCGCCCACCACAAACAGCGCGACAAGGACCCTTGCTGCATCTCCGAATGACCCCTGTGCCCCTCATTGAAATGTCATCGCTCCGAATTCCTTGAGGAGATGTGCAAGATCATGAATCTTCCTGCCTTTCGTGCCAGCCTTGGCGTATTCGGCATCTTCGAATCCCATTCTTGCCCTAGCGTCATCTGTTTTCCCTCATGTTTCTCGCAAAACTTAGCGCATTGCATCTTCAACCAAGAGAATAACAACCACGATGGCTTCTGAAAAAAAGCTATTTTGGCACCGAAATAAGCGGAGATCGCCAAAGAAACATTGAATTTACTCCCGAGGAAAGACCAGCTATGGTCGCGGAGGTATACGCCGGCAAATCAATGAGACAGATTGCAGCTTCCTATCCCTTTGAGTGCCACAGCCCTTAGGAAGGTCACTCGCCCCACTCAACTTAGTCATAAGGTTAGTACGTGCAGGGTACCAGAAGTTCGTAAGAGATTTGCCAAGTCTGTAAGGTAGCCCTTTGTAACAATCAAAACTGCTGGGACTTTTACCATCATACAAATTAGTATGTGTGGAAAAGTACCGTTAGTTTCATTTATCTTCATTGGCTCTATACCCCTTTCGTAACCCCGCCTAAGGGCTTTGGCACTCAAAGGGATAGGTAGTACCAGCGCTCATCATATGTCAATCAAATCAACTTTGAACCTAAAGTGGATTTGATTGGCAGCCTTCGGACTCAAAGTTGATTTGTTTGATTTGATTGGTGCACTATATTGCCTCTCACAATCGCTTGCCATCGCTGGAATAGCATAGACATCCAGAGCAAAGCTGCTCAGTGAAGGAAACGAAGCCCTGTAGTCACTCTACCACTGGATAGCATCCAGCGTATCCTGTGGCTCGAGACGGAGATACCTCTCGAGCTCACCGACACTGCCACCCGTTAAAAACGCTTTCTTAGTCTTACTATTAATCCATTGAGTGTTCTGGTCATCCTCTTGATCCATCGTCCTTGACGCTGCGTTGTACTGCATTGTTTCCTCATATTGCGACTGGCTCATGTCATACCAACGGGTGAAGTAGTCCTTTATTCCCACCTTGGCATCGCGAACCCAGGCTAGTTGCTCCTCAGAGACCCAAGTAGCCTCTAGCCAGCTGATCCCGAACCTCGGATGAAGAATGATGCGTGCCGCGAACAAGGGAGAATCTTCGAGTTTGTTGTAATACTCGTTCAGCTTCTTCCACCCGTTGTTAATCGATGCTCGGATCTACGTTCGATGGTCTGCTGGTAATGTGCTCTTCTGTGAGATCTTGGACGCTGGGCGCTTTTCTACTGTGGAATATTCAGCCCGAGAATGCACCGGTAATGCAGATTCAGTGAACCTCGGGAGTTGGATCCGCTGTGGTAGCTCGTAAACCTCATCCTCGTCAAAGTGGGCAGAGAGACAGCGCACACGGCTTGGTCGACCGTTGGACTCTCGGGGATCTCCCAACGGCGTTCCAATCGGCTCGAGGTCATCTAAATTAGTTTCACCTATTATCTCCACCGTAACCGAACATCTTCCGAAGAAAGCTGTGTTCGAAGATAGTGAATGGCACATCGCTATCAATGACGAACCCGACGCTTAGTTCTTGTATGGCTTTTATTTTTGCCTTGGTATGACGCTCTGTTCAAGCCGACGCCGTTTGGGAGTTGCATCAGAGAAAGGTTCACGGTGCTGTCATCGCTGGGACTGGCCTCGCTAGACAGGCTGGCTGAGGTGATCTGGTGAGCTCTATGCAGGTCAGCTGCTGGATATCTTGGTCGACAGAGTTGAACGGGAATAGCATAGACTTCCTAAGATAATCTACTACAGAAAACGTGACTTGTACCGAAAAGAACTCTGCCGCGCCTTTCATGTCACACCGAATGCAGCACCAGACATGACCTATTGGTTGATCCTGATAGTTCAGTTCGACAAGGAAGGTCCCGTGCGACCTAATCCAACTCTTCCTGCCCTTGGCGCCTTTCCGCGCCAGTGAATCTTCTTGAACGAAGCGACGGTT
>NC_030986.1:6373307-6432142 GCF_000149955.1 Fusarium oxysporum f. sp. lycopersici 4287
GGGGGCGAATTCGACATTTTATTGGTGACATCCAAAAACACAGGTAGAAAGGATTGCTTTGGTGAACGCGACGTGGTTGGGGAACGCGTCCCAGATTACGAATATGTGAGGGAGGTACGCGTTAGCCCACAATAGCAGATACCTGTCACTGCATAAATCTAATTAGCAGTTGAAAGTAGATTCTATCTGTGGCTATCTAGTGCAGGGTAACCTCCCCCTGGGACCTGGATCTCTGGCACGTTATTAGACAAAAGCATAATGCACCGTGGTATATCAATTATTTCAACTTGTAAAATACTTGAATTGATTTGATTGAAAGGGAGAATTCGACAATTTGATTGATTTGATTGGGGTGATTGATTGAGTTGACATATGATGAGCGCTGGTCAACACTGAAGTCAGAAAGGCCGCTGTTTCAAACCAGGCCGTCTCCGAACTCCAGCCAGAGCCATGTAATCACCATACTGGTTCATCAAAGCAATGCCTGGATGTCGATCTTTGGCACCGAAGACTTGGCCACGTCAACGTACATCAGGTATCGCAGACTACCAAAATGACCAAAGGAATGTTCTGCGACAGCCACCACAATCATGAATCTTTCAATTACTGTCTCGCCTGCGACATCGCAAAGGCCCTACGATGGACTCCACGAAATAAACGGAAGCGAGACTCCAGGGCCGGCTTCATCCATGTTGACACCTTCAAAGTCAATCCACCGGGTATTAGAGGCGAACGATGGGGAATGGTTGCCACAGATGACAGACATCGAATGAGATGGGCCTACACATTCACGAGGAAGGGAATGGCTTCGGAACTTCTAGGCCAGCTCATCTCCAAGATACGAACTCAGTATGGCATCCGAGTGCACGCAATCCAGATGGATGGCAGCTCCGAGCTCTACGGTGCGTCACTCAAGAAACTCGAGTACACTCACGGCGTCAAGATCATCAAGACGACGCCATACACTCCCGAATTTAACGGAGTTGCTGAGCGCTCTAACTGCATCATATTTGACAAAGTCAGAGCAACCATGGAATTAGAAAGAACCCCGATAGAGCTCTGGCCATTGGTCCTGGAAGATATGGTGCGCAAGACAAACGTGACAGCCACCAGGGCAATTGATGGCCTCACTCCCATGGAAAGCTTTCTAAACGAAGCCTTCCCCGGGCAAGACAACAAGCCGGATCTATCCGGAGAACGAATCTGCGGTTCACGAGTCACGATACACATACCGCAAGAACGAAGATTGAGATCACACAAGTTTGGTCCAAGAGGAGAGGCTGGAATCTACCTATGCTTGGAAGGTTCACAGATCTACACCTGCTGGGTGCCCTCTCGCAGAAAGGGACATCAGATCGTCCGCTCTGCAAATGTGCAATTCTACGAAAAGGTTGGGGAGACAGAATTCCTGACCGAGACTGAACATGATGTTGAGCCGGATATCCGCAAGAACGGAGCTCCCATCTCAAGCCGGCCACAGTCCGTCACGGAGCAGACAAAGACTCCAAGCCCACAAAGATCTGAAGTGAACAATCTTCAGCATGCTGAGGTGCATAATCCTCACCATGGACAGACGACAACATCCATGACATCAGCCAAGCTGCCCGATCTCAGAAAAGAGGTGATCACTGAGCCCAAAACAATGACTGAAGCGCTTCGAGGTCCGCAAAGGGAGCATTGGCTCAGAACAATACACAGTGAGCTGCGCAGCCTCCTCACGAAAGTAGCCTGGCGCAAGCTGGACCTCAACCAAGCTCACAATAGGCCACTTACAGTCAAGTGGGAATTCAAGGTCAACAAAACGAGGACGGCAACCTAGACAAGTTCAAGGCTTGGCTGGTGGTCAGAGGCTTTGAATAACAGTTCGGCTTTGACTACAACCAACCTTTGCCTCAGTTGCCAAAGCGGCGACTTGGAGAATCCTCCTCACCGTTGCTGCCTGTCTGACTGGGAGATTGAGCAGATGGACGTGTCCACAGCGTTCCTGGAAGGGGACCTCGACGAATAAGTCTTCATCGAAATGCCGGAAGGACTTGTCGAGTATTTCAATCACCACCCAGAAGACCGTCCGCCAGGTTTCTCAACTGAGAAGATCTGCAAATTGATCAAATCCCTCTATGGACTCAAGCAGGCGCCTCGGCAATGGCAAAAGAAGCTGAAGGAAACCTTGGAATCCCTTGACTTCAGACAAGCAACGTCTGACACAGCCGTATATCACAATCCCACATCGGGAGTGATCATCATCACATATGTGGATGACTTCCTCATCATGGGCAGCAACAAGGAAGCAATCCAAGGGTACAAAGCCCGCCTGGGAGAGATCTTCACAATGACTGATCTCGGTCCCGCCAGCCATTTTCTTGGAGTAAGAATAACCCGAGACAGGAACTCAAGGCTGATCTACCTTTCCCATGATGCATATTTTACCGGAATACTGAAGAAATTCGGCTTAGAGGATTGCCGACCGGTCAAGACCCCCATGGAGCGAAATTCACTCTCGACACTGCAACCAAGAGACAATGGCGACTCGGCTTCTCCAGAAGAACGAGAAGACTATAGCTCGAAAACCGGCTCGCTGATGTATGGAATGACCCAAACCAGACCCGATTTAGCTTTTCTACTCTCGGTACTCTTAAGATATATGTCGAATCCATCACCAGCACATTCACGATTGATCAAAAGAGGCCTCCGCTATCTACAGCAGACAAGAGACCACGGCCTGGTGCTTGGGGGCGTCAAGAAAGATCCTGGACCTGCTTGGAGCATCATAGCTTGGGCCGACTCGGATTGGAAAGGTGACACTGTTACGGGAAGATCGACGTTTGGATGGCTCGTTCAACTTGAAGGATCTACAGTCTCATGGAGCGCCAAACGACACGAAACAGTAGCACTATCGACTACCGAGGCTGAATATACAGCACTCTCCCAATGTGCCAGAGAATTGGTCTGGACTAGGAATCTCTTCTCTGAACTGCTCCTGCCACTACATATGCCTATTCCACTGAACGGCGACAACCAGGGTTCCCTAAAGCTATGCAGAAACCCTGAGCTTCACCAACGGACAAAGCACATTCCGTTGACCGAGCACCATATCCGAGAAGAAGTTGAAGCCGGGAATATTGATGTGCAATACGTCAGCACACACGAGCAGGTAGCAGACGGACTCACTAAACCATTGAACGTCGTCAGCCATGGTCACTTTCTAGAAGCAATTCGAGTCAGTGCATGTCCTATCGAGGGAGCAGGTCGTATTATTTGGAGTACTGAAGTCCACGATGACTCTGTGCCCTGAAGACAAGGTGGATGGGGGGCGTGTTGGAAAATCCGGGGATCCCCCTTCCCTTCAGGATTCAGACTGTTAGTCTGAAAGCCCTAGATTTAAAGTTCAAAGTCCTAGATGAAATCATCTAGAGATATAAACCCGAGAAGGACTCTCATCTCAATAATAAACAATCAAGTTTCATAAAATATATATATATATTCACCCAGCACTACCGCGCAATATAAACAACGGATACTCCAGATGGACCCCAGTATAAAGATGTATATGGGACTTAGAGCGGGGAAGCAACTCAACCAAGAATATACACACATCCAATGAGACACATTAGAGAATCAGAGCTCGTGACAGCTGACATAATTTAGGCACCCGGATGCGCCACCGTATTTGGGCATCCGGGTGCCCATGTATTAGTCGCCCTGAGTCAGTAAGCGCTTAGCGAATGGCTGGCCCTCAGCCATTGAATGGAGCAAATTGTCTGTCAGCAGGTTATGGCGCTCTAACCAGTTCGGGACAATTGCCGAGCCGGGGCCCGATAGCTTCGAGGCCTTCCTCTAGGAGGCTTGGTGTGGCTTTCGGGCATGCCCCAGGCGGAGTCTTCCCAAAATGGGACTGAAAGCAGCTTCGTAGGGCACTCTGGAGGCTGAAGTCTGGACGATAAAAGCATGGTGTCCAGGGTCCCAGGACAAGCAAGCGACGCCGACTCTCCAGCAGCGAACCCTCAGCAGCCATTCGCCTTGTCCGTTTACTCAACATGGGAAGCTATCACTTCAAGCACGAACACCTCGGCGAGGTTATTGGGCTGGAACGCGGAACGGACATCATACAGTTCCGCGGGATACCTTACGCCACCATCCCAGCTCGCTTTCGGCAGAGTATTCTCAACGGCACTCTGCCCTCGCAACCATTTGATGCGAGACAACCCGGGTAAGTTTGATATGCACATCCTCGAGCGCTTTTGGCAAATCTGGCGGTTAACACAGGATCTCTCCCCAAAAACAGCCCATTTTGTCCTCAAGTGCCTATTGAAGCCCCTGCCTTTTGGGACCAACCTCCAGGCGAGGACTACCCGGCCCTGACTGCCTCCAAGGGCGACGAATACGGGTGTCTGAATCTTAACATCACCGCTCCAACGGCAGCTCTGGAGAACGCAGAAAAAGGCAAGATCCCTGTGCTCGTGTTCATTCATGGAGGTGCCTTCATCTCTGGATCACAGTGCATCGCCTTCAATGGCCGAGAGATTTTCGATCCTACGAACTTGGTCCAAGTGAGCCTCAAGCGCAACCAAGCCATTGTTGTTGTAACGATCAACTACAGGCTTGGCCCACTAGGCTTCCTCGCATCGAAAGATTTGGAGACTTACAACAAGGCCCACGGTGAGCCCGTGGGAAACTATGGATTACATGACCAGGCTCGGGCCCTAGATTGGGTTAACAAGTTCATCCACGGCTTTGGCGGCGATCCAGACGAGGTCACGGTCAATGGCACCAGCGCCGGTGCCATCTCGACGCACTACCAAACGCTGTTCCCGGGCCGCAAGTTCAAACGCGCCATCATGTCAAGCGGAACCATCATTGGACTTGGACCCCAAACCATGGACGAACACGAAGCCAATTTTTCCAAGTACGTGGAGGCGGTGTCCGACTCGAATACACCAAACACGACGACAATCGAGCTTTTGCAGGCAGCGCCTGTGCAGGAGCTCGTGACTGCCGTGCCAGCTTTCATTTCGTACCCCTTAGTGGATGGCCAATGGGTTAAGGGAGGTAGTTGCGACTCGCTCGCCATCCAGAACCCACCAGATATTATGATAGGAAGCTGTGCATACGAGGTAAAATATGCCCCTGCAGCCATGTCATGGGAGGTCGAAGCTGATGCACCAACTTTCACAGCAAGATGTCGCCGAGTTCCTTCTGGAACACGCTCCAGGAACAAAGTCGTTGTCCGATGACAGGTTCCTTCTTACTGTCAAGGAGGTGCTCTCCACCAACAGCATTTTTCACGATGCAGTGGACCTATTGATTGCTGACCCGGACATACGGGAAGCATATGGTGTCCGGAGCAACGACTCTGCCGATTTACAGAACTGGGCCGCCCTCATCGGAGACGTCATGTTCCGAATCCCTGTAGTCTTCATGGCATCCCTCCAGCCCGACCAACCGATGCTTATATACGAGATTGCGGCGACCAATCCTTTCACTAACAGCGCTATGCATTACCAAAAGGCCAATCACGGCCTCAATGATATCCTGCTCTTCGATGTTGCCGAAGACGCGGTCCCCGAGAAGCATTTGGAGGAATGGCGAGGCGCTGTGGCCACCCTCCAGTCTGTATGGTTGGACTTTTCCCATGGGCTGACGCCTTGGCCCCCGGCGAAGAGCTCTGGAGAAGACCTCGGCCCTTTCTACAGAGTCGACAATACTACGGGCGGGGTTGTGTGTCAGTCTTTGGATGAACTGGTCGGGAAGCCGACGGCCGAAAGGTGGTCAATTGTTTTGCGTCAAGCTCGCATTTTCCAAAAGCAGAAGTAAAGCGCGTCGTAGCTGATGGGAGAAGCTGCAGTTGGTCAATATGAAGTCGCATACCATACGTGCATTCGCTACCATTAGTCACGGTATCTTTGTCTATTTGGGAGTGGTTGTAGTACTTGAGAAGATCACTCAATTATGTTAAATGTGTTTCGCCCAATCCACAAAACGTGCACGTAGGCAAATGCCGCGAAAATTTTCAATATACAGGTTCAGATCAAGCATTCTTGACGTGGCCTGTCGTATTAGAGATCCAAGAATTGGAATTATGAGTTGGTAGCCGGCCTGCATGACTGCGCACTGCCATGCAAAAAGGGCTGCAGATGGAACTAACGTGGTTGATAAGCGAGCCGATCACTATACTGTACACTAAAAAATAACTTACCCTATAGTAATATAACGCCTTCCTAAAATAGCTAAAAGCTTAAAAAAATACTTTTTAGAGATAGTATAACATATATGATAAGCATGCGGGACAGACAAGTGCGCGGGACAACATACTGTGCAGCTAAAAGTAGCCTACCCTATAGTATCTTAAAACCTAAATAAAATAGTTAATAATTTATAAAAATTATACCATAAAATAGTATAACGTACACGATAAGCTTGCCGATTAGACAAGCATGCCAATCAGTTCCACTTTTCACCTTAAAGACAACTTTTTAAATAATGCTGAAAAATCCAAATTAAGCTTAAAATAGATAAAATTTTATTAATAGATATATAAGTCTTAAAATAAGCTTTATTAATTTTCTTTAGATTTTTAAAAAATTCTATATAGCTATAAACCTTAAAGTATATTTACACTGTAAAATACACTGTATTTTAAGGTTTTATATATAAAATAAAATAATTAAAATTCCTTTAAAAATATTTCTTTATATAAATGACTATACTATCTTTAGAAATATTTTTTATAGATTTTTAGCTATTTTATTCAGGGTTTAAAATACTATAGGGTAAGCTACTTTTAGCTGCACAGTATACTAATCGGCATGCTTGTCTAATCGGCAAGCTTATCGTGTACGTTAGTTAATCTTATTTAATTATATTTTTTAAAGATTTTTATGTATTTTATTTTATATAAAAAACCTTAGTTATACAGTGTGAGGTCTACTTTTAATCAATACTATATAAAATTAAATAGCAAAAAAATCTTAAAAAAATCCTATTATAATTATTTTATAGTTAAATAAGCTATAACGTAGTTGATAAGCGAGTTGACCAGACAAGTGAGTTGGCCAGCACATTTTTCACCTTAAAAGCTATTTTTTAAATAATTCTTAAAAATTCAAATTAAGCTTTTTATATGCTTTTAAAAACCGGCCTTTAAGGTGAAAAATGGGATGTCCTGCGCACTTGTCTGTCCTGCATGCTTATCGTGTACGTTAGCTAGCTTTATAATATATTTTTTTTACTTTTTAAAAAAATCCCCTAGCCTTGGATTACTACTTATACAGTGGTGTTGAATAAGTGCTAGGGTATCACGTGCAAGCAGGGATGCTTCAGATTACGCGCCAAAATGGCGACGCCCTAAAGGGGCAGAGTTTAACAGAACACAACATGAATACACCAATTCACATCAATGAACCGAATACACGTAATGTCTGATAAGTGGAAGTTACAGTATAAATAGGTTTTCCTTTTTATAGCTCTATAGAATATTTCTAAAAATCTATGAAAAGCCTTGTAGCTTATTTAAAAGCTAAACAAAGTTGTATTAAGTCTTTACTTATTTTAAGCTTAAAATGGAATTACTATAGATTTTTATTTTATAGTGAAAGTTTAGCTGATCGGCTCGCTTATCAACCACGTTAGCAGAGTAGTAAATCTCTAGTAGTACAGTGCTAAAACTACTGAGAGAAGCATGACTGGGAGAAAACACATGTCCGCTGTTGCACCGCAGGGACATGTGGTTCAATCCTGCCTTTAGTCTTGACACCTTGCACAGGCCAGACCAGGTCATTTATATTCGTCGCCAAAGCTTCATATGCTGATACTATTGAAGATTTACATTCTAAACTCTGGCTGGTCTGAGACTTGGGATGGTAATCAAGGCACTTGTGCAAGAAAACGAGTTACTCTGTTGAAATTGACACGACTATTGACCATATCAGGCAGGATGGATTGGTTGATACAGCTTGGGGACGATAGAATCTCTTGCCTTCTTCCTTATAGATATTTATCCCTAGAGATTGGACTGATCCCGGGTCGTAGGCCAGGCCCTCGGCCTAGTGACTCCGTTGGAAGCCGGGGACCTAGGTTGTTGAGAACTATGTAGGCTGTTGAATTCGATCTTAGGTTTGGCAGGAACCACGGTTCCGGAAAGCTAGGGCCCGAAGCTACGGTCCCGAAAACCTAGATCACAACCCTATCTGGCCTTTCGGACCTATTCGTCTGACAGACCAGAGCCCTCCGTTACCCCTAACATCCAGACCAAGGCTTCGTTGGCGTCTGCAACAAACTGTTTCGAAGCTTCAAGATCAGGCAAGGCGATGAAGCCGTGAGGATAGCCGGGATAGGCCTTCAGTTTCATGTCCACGTTGTGGTCTTCCAGAGTCCTGGCGTACATCAACCCATCGTCTCTCAACGGATCCAATCCAGCCACTTGAATAAATGTCCGCGGAAGCTTTGACGACGAGAACGAGTCACTCATGTTGTAGGGTGACCATTCTGGGGAGTCCTCGTCAGGCGCGTACAAACTATTGATAATGTCCAGATCCGGTGACTTGAGGACCGGAGAATCTATGCATTGAGCCCTAGCAAGCCAAAGATGCTTGTACTTTTCAGGTACGTGCTTTTCAGACATGAGTATGGGAAAGATAAGCCACAGGCCAGTGATTTTGTATCGCAGTGGGTTTTCAGTCGCCATGTGCGTACTGGTGACTGCTAGGTTGCCACCGGCTGAGCCGCCACACACAATGAAGCCTGCTGACGGATCAGCCCCAATGCTTTCGGCGTTTTCTGTGACCCACTCCAGGCCGTCCCGAATATCGTTGCCTGGAATCGGGAAAGGGTGCTCTGGTGCAAGCCTGTATGAGAGCGCAACGACGGTTGCCCCGTGTGTTGCAGCGATGATTCGGGCAAGCGATGCCAACTGTAGGTTGCTGCCAAGGATGAAGCCACCGCCGTATATCAACACGATAAGGGGGCTACCTTTCGAAGGAGCGCCTGGTAAACGAAAAATCCTGGTGCTACTCTGGTGGCCGTCGCGAGTGGGGATGAGGACCACACGGTCTTCGACTCCGAAAGATGGCATGGACTCATACGCCGTTTTATCAGAAGCGTCACTTTGGTCGCGTAGCTTCTGAATGTCGGAGTAGTCGGTGACCGGTAGCTGAACCTGGCTCATGATCTAGACCGAGGTCAGCGCCCATTTGTGCGATTGTATCAATATCCACGCCTCACGACTTACCTGGCTCAGTTCCGGAGCGCATTCACCCAGTCGTAATACCGCGTCAGGGGAGTTGTAGTCTTGGATGGACATCGTGAATGCTCCGGCAACGTGTGATGATCGAGGTCGGGGCTTTGTGATCAGATTCTCAGGGGAACGAGGTGAGGGGAGCGGTGCGAAAATGCACCTCTATAAACGTCCCAGTCTAAATTTCCCCATGGGGCAAAAGTCCGGAAGGCCGGGGCCCACAAGCCTCGGTGTCATGGTAAATCTCGAACCCGTCTGCACCAGTCCGGATCTGGAAAATATCCAGGACATGCCACAGCTCTTCCGGTAGTGCCAACTCGAGAATCTGAAACATTCCTAGATGTCGGCGTCGCATCCCAAGCAGGCGATTGCCCAAGAGCCGAGCTCATTGTCGGTCCGACACATGCCTCGGGACACCATGTGGGGACTGAAGCTTCGAGCATCTTGGGGGAAGATTGATCGAGGGGAACCCCCGTACGGCCATCTCGCGGTCATATGTTCCTATACGTAGTTGGTACGAAGACCGCTTGGCCAGAATCGCCTCAGCCAGCTGTGTCCACCATACTGCGACACAAGCAGAATATGTTCTGCGCAGCGGTAGGCGTCAAGTGAACGGTAGGATTCATTTATTTGCAGCAGACGATTTAGAATGTACCTACACTTCTCAAAATCAGCTTCATCCAACCAACTCCATTTACCTACTTTTGCCCAAGGTTTTTGATTGGAAATCGCTACATAAAGCTTCCACATGGCTTGGGGCTTGGCAAGGCCTCGAAGGTCCATATTGTGGGAGGCAAGGATGGGAGGCAATGGTTACTTTGTTGGCAGGGTCAAAAACGTTGGAACCAGCAATAGGGACCAATCTTGTGGGGGCTAGGAATGTACATCACTTCACTGCGAATTCTCATCAGAGATTAATAATGACTCGCCCATCGCTATATTTGAGTGCTAGACAAGGAAGCAAGCAGAAACGGACACCAATTTCTGGGTCGCAATCACTGTAGCAATCTTCTCAATGAATATTTAATGAACCTAGTAGCAACGAGGGTTCCCGGCGTATAGTGTATACCCCACCAAAAGAAAGGAAAATAATAATTCACAGGCCACCATGGCACCAAGTACGTTGCTTCAAACAGTGTCATTGCGCTCCTCGTGCGAAGACTTAATGATTGACTGTTTGGTTTCCTCTGCGGCAACGTGAGCAGTGTCGACCCTGCAAATGTACGCTGGTTGTCCGGTGTGGTCAGCAAATGGGGCCAAGAAAACGTTGTCGGTCGTCGGAACGCGTGCTGCTTACCTTTGAAAGCCCGAGCCGGGACGCCGATAGCAAACATCTCGTCTAGTTCGGCTGGTGTTCGGCCCCGAGTTTCCGGCAGAGTAAAGTAGGTGACTATGATGCAGCCAGCCATCCATACCGCGAAGACCAGATAGGTCTTGGCACCCAGGTTCAGCCTGTTACCATGTTAGCCTGACAAGTTCCTGCGTGATGCGCACGCCCCCTTGGGCAGAGAGAAGGCACTTACTCATCGGTGTTGGCCAGATAAGGAAGGACAAATGCGATGACCATCGCAAATACCGCAGCTGTCATGAACGAAAATGCTGATGTTATATTACGCAGGCGAGCTGTCGGCATCTCCGCAGTCACGACATAAGCCAGAGGGCCGAAGCCGCTCGCGTAGAAGAAGCCGAACATCAGGCAGAATGCTGCAATAACCCGGATTACTGTGGGGTTCGTCTTATCGGCGAAACCGAGGCCGCCAATGACCGAGTTAATGATGAGAAGTGCGATGAAGGTGGTCAGCGCCAACGTGCGTCTGCCGACCCAGTCGACCAAGAAAAGGCCAGCGAAGGATCCGCCCAGAGAGAGGATGTTGAGGGCGAGAGTGAGAAGGAAAGGGTCTGCAGTCCCAACTTGGGCAAGAAATATTGTGGCATAGTTTGTCGCAAACGCGATGCCGCTGAGCAGCTGCATGTTGGCCACAGACATAGCGAGAAGTGTGCGTCGTAGATTAGATCCCCGGAACATGTCAATCCAGGCAACCTTGTTCTCGTCGGCGCTCAGATTGGCCTGGTGTTTCAGTACGGCCATCTCCACCTCAATTTCTTGCTCTGTATAACCTTGACGGACCTGGCGGAGACTCGATCGGGCCTTGGCTTCATTGCCTTTGATGAGGAAGAAAGTCGGGGAGTCGACGACAAAGAGCAGACCGGCTGCGATGATGATTGGCCAGAGACATTGAAGACCTATGGGCAAGCGATAGGACAGCGACGAAGTAATCCCGTGGGTCGCCCAGTTGACTCCGCTGGTCAAGACTGAAGCGAGGTTGATGGAGATAATAGACAAGGACACCATGGCTCCGCGGATGCGAGTAGGCGCAAGCTCGGTCTGGAAAGCGCCGGCCAGAGCGAGCATCATGAACGCAGCGCCGTCTGCCCAACATGTGGTCAATATTCACGAAAGTAAGACGTGAGACGGGTCTGGAAGAAACTCACAGGCAATGGTTCGCCCGACAGTCAGCATGGCGACATTGATCGCTCCTGTTTGGATGGCAGCACCGACGAGAGAAATTAAGCAAGCTACCCAAAGCGCCTTCTTGCGACCATATTTATCACCGAGCCAAGCAGCCAGAAGTGTGCCAGCCACAGCACCCGGGACAGGTACGGCTGTCATGATAGAAACATCCCGTGCCGGAAGTGCCAGGTTCAATGGGTTGCTGAAGTCGGCGATGAAAGCAGGCATGGCATAGACACCCCCAATCACAGAGCCATCGAAGCCATATGTGAAGAAGCACAAGGATAGGAAAAAGGCTATACCTGTCAGTTAGGGAACCGTCAGGCCAGATCTGCAAGAAAGATCATACCTGACGCGATTAACCGAAAGTTGTGTAGCAGGTGATGGACCGGCGACCTTTGGTCATAGGGTACCTCGGTGGCCATCGTATGGGTTATATTGATCGGGGAAAAGATGGTTGAGTAGATTATACGAGATGAATCAGTTGGACGTTCGATGGAGATTTGGTTGCTTGGATCAAAAAGTTGGAAACCATGAATGTTTTTATATCATTCCCCAAGCCCATGGTTGGTTGCTAGGTTTGGAGTAGTGGGGAGCAGGGAGTGGGGCCACTCGGTAGAATGCTGCTGTTACCCCAGATTTCGCAGCTACGCTGTCGATCTAACCGCTTCTGGGCGAACGCCGAAACTTTCTGGTCCTGAGGAAAATCTCTCGGTTCGGTCTCTAATTGGTTAGCCAGTGTTGACTTTAGTGTGGCTAACGGGCATGAATCGTTCTCTTAATCTCATCGCCAGCAGTTGGGGCTGTTGATGGTAACGTCTACGTGGTGGAAGCTGAAAATTATTGCGGAAATGGTCGAAGGCAAGTTTGTTGGCAAGGCATTGTTGGCAAGGTATTGTTGGACAGTTCAGGTCAATGCGTATATGATTAATACCTGTGGGCAATGTTATGCAGCTGGCATTGCAAGCAGGCTGTCAGACCAAACTATCGACTGCGTATTACAGGCTACAGGGGTAATAAAAATTAAAAATTGCCGTTTTAGTCCGTATCTTCGCCACCGCGAATGACTATAGATAGGTAGATCTAGGCTACATCTACATGTAGATAGATTCTCGTAGATAGAAGGATCCGCTATGTACCC
Organism: Fusarium oxysporum f. sp. lycopersici 4287; assembly: GCF_000149955.1. Lineage (NCBI taxonomy): Eukaryota > Fungi > Ascomycota > Sordariomycetes > Hypocreales > Nectriaceae > Fusarium > Fusarium oxysporum. Next base: position 6,386,190 of record NC_030986.1, read on the forward strand.
CGGTAGGGTCTACTTCGACTACACGCTATCTCCCTCATATTATCACTAGTCTCCTGAAGGAGCCCATTATATCCATCCAAAAGTTCTGCTCTGAACCAAGACCTGACTGTCTATGTAACAGCAATTATGCTTGCATCCAACCGCGAACGCTTAGGCGGGACTATGCTACTAGCAGAAGAAAGGGTCCTTTCGCACTCGGCCGCCATCGCGGGGACGGATAGAATGTCAATCGCCATTTTGGCTACACGAGGATACTCAAATCGCTTAGCAGACCAATAATTCAGCTGACTGTCATGCTTCGTGTATATATCCTGTCTCGTAGAAAGCCATCTCGCCAGTTCATCTGTGAGTAGTTCCTTCTCCTGGTTTGTAGCTGATATAAGCTCGTCCTGAAATGAGTCAAAGGGATTATGCTCTTGCGCCCCCACGGCGATGGGAAGAGTGCTATTTGCAATTTCGGATTGGGCCGGGAGGTCACGATACTCGTCCTCCCACAGAGTTTGTACCAGTTAGCGAGCCGTACGCAGCCAGTCCTCTTTCCCGCCGTACGCCTTTTTCAAGAACGCCCATTGTATACCCGCATGAAGAACTGTGGTAGTATAATACACCGGCGTCTCGTCCAGTTTCATATAATACTTATTCAGTTTCACCCACGCAGAATTAACAAAATAAGCATAATAGCTGGGTTCAGACCGGTCGGCCGCCTCGATCTTTGCTTTCTCAAGCGTCGCGAGGAAGAACTCATACGCAACGGCAACCTGCCAGATAATACCATATTGCGCCTCAGTGCCTCCCTTCCTAAGCCACGTCTGGCCATCCCCTTCAAGTCATAGAAGGCATGAGTGAAACATAGATAGAATATCCCAGAGCCAGCCAAGAGCGGCCCAGTCCGCATCCGTAAGCAAATTTCCCTCCTTCAGGCATCGTAGAAGAGATCTATATGGCTTAGTACGTTTTAATCGAGATTATATAAACGATTTGTTTACTTGGAAGGTGATATTAATAAGCTATTTGAGATATCGCCGAAGCTTTATAATGCGCTTAATTATATAGTATTGCGAGAGTTAACGGGTGCTATTGCCAAGAATTACGTCGAGAGTTCCCAGATAGCTCTTATTAGGGTATTATCTTATACCTTGCGTAGCATGGTGGGGGCCTTGTTTGGCTAATGAATCTAGATAATTAGATTATATACTTTTTCTACCAGACCTCGCTCTGTCTACTCTTTAAAATCACCTGCATCTAGATCTTCCAGGGCATAGTCATCCTTAATAGAGAGTAAGTCCTGAGCGATATGGTAGATCATATGCCTCAAGCATCGGATCCTTCTATGCCTCGGTTCGCGCTACCGAAGCCTGCGACCTAATGATTTGACGGCGATGTTATTGTTAGATGCATTTGTTAAGGACAGGATAGCTGACCTTGCTATTTGCGGTTAGCTCAAGCTTATTAAGAATCTCTATGATATTTATAGAGATATTCTCCCCTATATAGTTAATAGTTATATTCGGGAAACCTAGGAGGTCTTTCTAGGGCTAGAAAGTATCTTTATTAAAGAAAAAGGCATTAATAGAGAAGAAAGAACATATGCTTTTTAAGGTATACCTATTAAATATAATATAGACCTGGCTTAAGCTTTATGTGACGGCTGTGGTTTCCCAAGGGATAAACTAGTCCATACTAGATTTATATTAATAGATTTATAAGGCAAAGGCTGAGCAAACGTTGGTTGTCACGTCTCCCTGATGATTAAGTAATACGTGTTAGGCTTATTAATATAAAGAAGTTTTATTAATAGCTGGTAAGCTAGAATTTATGAAAGGGCTAATGAGTGTGGTCTATATACTGGGGGTAATTATGTTGTGGTAAGAGGATCATGAAGCGATTCTGGGAGTCACTGGTGATCCGGATATTTGGGGGTGACTGAGGCTTGGCAGTTATGGATGGAATCCCTTAGTGTGTGGGGATTGTATATAATTGGTGAAAATTATGGGGTACACGTGACGTGACCGCGAGGGTTGTAACACTTTATAGTAGTATATTAATAATAAAGACTTTATAGGTAAAGAACTTGTTAGTAATCCTAGCCTTAATAGTTATATATATAAGACTAGTAAAGGTCTTTTCTATTAAGGGATTTAGATAATAGAAAATCTTGTAAAGGCTATTATGCTTGAGTATATAGAAGGATAGGTTTATATTAGTAATTTACTAGATTAGTAGATATTAAAGTATAATCTTATTAAAACAGGTAATAAGTTTATTGCGAAACTTATCTTTTTTCTATTTCTTAGTAGTAAACTTTCAGATATTGGGTTAATTTAGTAACTGCTTAGCTATATATTAACTAATCTTAGATAGATCTAGGTAACAAATGCCATATAACTTGCTTAGATGACTTTCTATTTTCTAAGTATTAGATGCAATGTAAGTCTCGGGCTTATAGACTTCTTATTAGATATAGTGACAATAAAGCCATAGCGGTGGTTTAGATTGGGTATCCGAGGTCTTGGCTTAGATATTGTAGCCGTGCTGCCAGAACTACCCTATACTAAAACCACTTCGGGTTCCAAGCGTCTAATAGCTTCACACGGATAAGGAAATAGCCTCCCAATCTTTAATAATAACTAAATTAGAGGAGGATAAATCTAGTTTAGGTAATACTAATGGGCTAGATAGGCCTTAGAGATCGTTAGCCTGAGATATCTTTCTCTTAAATAATATGCTGAAAGCATCTATTAATAGGAAATACTATTATAGACCGAGAGAGAAAAAAAACGCGTTTTAGGAGGGGCATCGAACTATAGCGATACCTCTTTTACTTTATAAATAAGGTAAGGGTAAAGGTACTACTACATTTAGGGTCGGATTTAGTATCTATCTATATTTCCGTCTATCTACTAAGGGGTAATATAAATAGGTACATGACCCAACATGCATCCACTGTAAATAGATAGATATAGGTTATACAGATCTATATCTATATTCCATCTATATTAGTAGATAGATTTACCAGCCTGGATGTATCAGAGGCCGCGAGGTCAGGAAACCGCTCTCTAGGCAGAAGTGCCTCGCCACCGTCTTTAGTGGGCTTTTGGCTTCAACTTTGCAACTCGCTGACGTCGTCAAAACAGCAGCTTTTTAACCACTTCTTCGAGTGTATTTATGAAGAGGGTTGGCCATTGGATTACTAGGAGTAGTATTGGTACTTTAAATTGACTGAACTTCCTAGGAAAATAGCTACTTTTGAAGTACCTTTACTTATGACGATATCGCCACACCAATAGGGGGATGTACATACGGTTTAACATTTACTACCCTGGTACCCTGTTCAGTGAACTTTACCAAGCCGTCGGAGGCCCTGGAAGGTCCGGCCGGTTCATAGTTGCTATGATGTCCACGAAAGGCTTGAGGAACGGGTGATTTCCCCCTCGAAACAAAGCCAATAAGGCCAAGAACCTATTAAGTATAGCCATGACATGGCTTATCTGGGTCTCCCGCGAGTCTATGAAATTGTTGGGGAGCTGAGCCGTCCAGTCCAATTCCTCGGACGGCGGTGCCACGTACGTCGGATCTAAGCTCTCAGTCTCCAAGACCGCACTGGATCTGGAGCCTGATATGGCGTTGCCGCCGTCGGTCCGTTCCATGTTAAGCTCGAAAGCCCGAGCCACCTGCGTGAGGTTAACAGCGATTTCAAAGAGTTTTTCCACCAGGCCGACTCCATGCGTTTCCAAAGAACTGAGGGCAAACTTGGAGCACGCCTCTACAGTTTCCGCAGCGATATGCACGGCGTATGATGGTTGCAACTCCTTGCTCGACGCAGAGAAGGAGGTGTAGCCGTGGTGGAATGAGAGGGTCCAGAGCATGCTGCAGATCCAATGCCGGGTAATCAAGATGTCAGCATGCTGTGCCTCCGTGCCGGTCGCAGATGTCGGGCGCAAAGGTCTCATGTAGCGTGCGAGCAGATATGTCACCCTTTCCGGTGTGACGTGCTGTTCTTCGGGATCCATCTGACACGAGTTCTTCCAGCATCGCACAACAGTGTCATCGACGAAGTCGGTAGAGTCGATCATTTGACGTATGCCCTCAATGGCCAGGTCTTCGGGAGCCTCTTCTGGCGAAGAAGCACCATTGATGAGACTATGGAGGTCCATGACTTCCGAAGCCATCAGTCTCGGCATCTGAAGCTTGGTGGCTCGTTGGAGAGCGTATATCCTGAAGTCTGATCAGTAAGAAACCCGCAGTTACTGGCAACGAAGCACACCTGTCAATAATAATCAATGCAGTCACCGTTCTCACTCTGCGATCGAATTCACCTGGCATGATGTTGCCATATCCAGAAGGGTCATTCAAGTGTAGAAGTTCCGCCAGAACCTGGGCCTCTCGTAACCGAACCAGCGCGGCATTGTGATTACCACGGCAGAACTGGCATCCGAAAAGGAAGAAGCTGGTGATGACGGTATCGATGGTTGGTTCCTGGCCAAAGTCTCTGCAACCGTGCAAGGCAATGCTGCAGGAAAGAACCGATTCAGCGAGTTTCAACCGGCCGGAGAAAAGGTGCCTATCTTCGCTAACGATGGGCTGGAACAGGGTGTAAGCGCAAATACTATGCAAGAGAGCATTGAATTGTCGATCGCGTTCGTGCTGGCCATGTCTGACGTTGTCCGACAGATAGGATCTCTTGAAGAAGGGCATAGATAAATGAAGCCGAGAGAGGAAGATGTCGACAAGCTGCGAAATCTGGGCTGCGTCCAAGGGAGAAGTGAAGCCATCGCCAGCGATCGTGCCGAGAGACTGCCTTCTCGTGGGTGGCCAACGCGGGATGCATGAGGCCAATCGGGTCGGTGGGCGTGGCGACCCCAACATCGGCAGTGGCATGGTAGACTGCGCCGCGCATGTCCATGTCGCGAACGGCGGCACGTCTGCCCAGAAAACGGCTGGTGAATCTGTCCATGACGCTGTCGGGAATCAAGCGCTGCCATGTCCGCCCATTGCTCTGCTAGTCCAAAACTTTGGTCGAGTTGATTGTCACTTGCAGACCCAAGAGTGACGGCCTCTCCGACAGCGGTGGGATACCCGCGTAGCGGGCCAACGTTGTCGATGACTGCATTATGACGGTTTCCTAGCAAGGCGACTGCTGTTGATGTGTCTGAGCCAGTGTCGGAACTCTGATGATGCCAGCTATAGGCAGCTGGCACCGCTACGTTGTCGTTGGGAGCGCCTCTCCGTGTCGATGGTCTTGGAGCAGGCTGAGACAGCCGTGATGTATTGGGGTGATTGGCGGCCCTTGCAGTCAGCCTGGTGCCAGCCTTCTTCTTAGGTGGCCCCCGGCGATAGGTGCAGGTCAAGCCCGTGATGGTGCACGTCTCGCAGGGTGCAGTCCGCTCACACTGCGAGGAGGGTCAGTGGTGGGTCCTGGCATGGGACGCTTGATCACGAAAAGTCGTTACCCTCACTTTACGCGCGTAACACTGGTCGCAGGCGCGTGGCTGGAGAATACGGGAGAAAGTATGATCTAGAATGAATTGGAACTGGCTATCCATTTTGGGCTGGTCATTGATCGCAGCGAAAGCGCGGGGATCAGAGAGGTGAAGAGGTGAGTTCGAGGCGATGAGGGGAGGAGGTTCATGTTCAGTTTCAGGTCCTATTCCTACTCGGTTTTAGCCGCTATCTCACAGCAGCTATGCCCGGTAAGCGGGGTTTAGAAGCGCCCCGAATATTTATCCGTGACGCCTCACTTCGCCGACGCTAATCTTGGCGCGTGGCCAGCTTTCTCAAACTTCCCACTTTTTCTTTCCCAAACCTCTATATTGGCCTGGTAACCTCTGTTGATCGCGGTGCAAAATACTAATATACACGTAATTTTAGTCTCCCACACTGAAAGACTTCGCCTTGCAAAATGAGACCCTCGTCAATGATCTTGTTGGCATCCTGGGGTCTAGCGAATGCTATAATGATCGAGGAAGGATTCTTTGCTGTGGATGCCCTCGAGCCAGCCAAAATATTTTATCCCGGCGCACGAGATGAACGGTCTGTTTTTCTGCAGGATATTGTCTCTGGTGTCCTTAAATTGGCTCACATCTATCGAAGTGGTCCGGATGCCGTGTGTTAAGGGTAAGGATTATAATCAGCGTGAATAACTTCATGGTTGCAACGAATTCTAAAGCACAGGCAACATCCTGCTGCCTAGAAGATCAGCAGATTAAATACAAGTATAAGAAATAGACTTTCGTCGCTCCCTAGTACTTATTATAATTGTAGGAAGGTTAATCTATGATTTGTTTATATAGGAGTTTAGCGTAGTACTAATATATTATAAGTCAGCATGTGATTTATTTTATAATTAGCCTATAGTTTGTAGAAAATAACTTTCTTATAGTTAGATTTACTTTTAAAATTAGAAATTATTTATAGATATATATAATTAAATAATTAAAGTTTACTTTATATAACTCACATATTATATGTTATAATATATATTATAAGCTATAAGCAAGCGGCACATAAGCGAGCAGCACAGCATACTATACTACTAGAAATAGCTTACTCTATAGTATTTTTAAAATTTAAATAAAATAGCTAAAAATCTAAAACAAAGATTCCTAGTAGTAATATGGTTAGCTTTATTTATATATATTTTTTTTAAAGACTTTTAGCTATTTTATGTTTTATATAAAACCTTATTTTACGGTATATATATTTTCTAATATAACTAGTTATATAAAATAAAATAGTGAAACACCCTAGAAGATTATATTAAGAAAATAATCTAATTAAGGAAGCTATACTTTTGTTTTAGCTATGTTAAGTTTAATCTGAACTTTTAAGAATTATTTAAAAAACTACGTTTAAGGTGAAAAGTGGAGTATGCCTGTAACAGTTGCACCTAATCACTAAGCCATAGGGCAAAAGATTAGGCCATAACTGCTATTGTAATAATTACAGTGGTGCTTGCAGCTGCTTATAAAAGCCTTATAGCGCTGTTATGGGCAGGAATTGTAAGATATATAGAGGACTTTAAATAACTTAGCAATAAATCAGGTACTTCAATTTAGGTCTTGTTTCTGAGCTAATAAGGCTAATTACCCGTAAGCTTTACCTCTAGTTAATATTATAACTTTTTATAAAAGGAAAATATATTTTAGTATTGGTAGTTTTAAAATTATAAAGATGTAAGCCATATACTTATTTAAGCTGCTTACTTATTATATATATTATATAAAGTTAATCTTATTAATCTTATTAACTATTAAAAACATTTTTTTATTTTTTAAAATTCTTAATAAGTAAAAATAAAAATCATTTTATATGTTATTTAACTAGAAAAAAGTAGTCTTAACTTCTCTTTACTTTACAGCCTTTTTAGTATTAAAAGTCGATATTCTACTTTGCTAAGCCTTTTTAAGTAGGTCGAAAAGGATATTAACTAAATCGAATGAATTATTCGCGAGAAATAAAGATCTAATATTATCTAGTGTCTCCTTCTAATTTAGATGCGCTTTTTGAAGAGGAACTTTAAGGCTGGTATTAACTATAACTTCTCTCTGATGATTGCACCAAGGTCGGAGTAGTGATTTATAAGCCTTTCTTCCGTGATAGCCTTCTTCCGAGCGGCGGAAATAAGTCCTGATGGCTTCAATTAGACTTCTGGATGGCGGTCAAAGAACCGATTGACCCAGTTCTTGCCGAGATAGTCTCCTCTATCGTTAGCCGATGCCATAGATTCCGCAAAGTCGCGGATTTCTTGCTTTAGGGCAGGCTGGTGGCCTCTTTCTCGTAGTAATATCAATTCAATTAAGTCTTCCTCTGGTAAATCAGTTAGTGATATGTCTTTTTCATTATATTCGTGGCTGCTATCAGCTCCCTTAATCCGACCTTTTAATATCGAAGGAGCGGTTCTATATCGTTGTGCCGCGCTGCGAAGACTTATCTGTTTTGCGTCGGCTTTGGCCAAGCTTATAGTATATTCTCTATCGGTAACTAGCGATAGCATTCTGTGAATTTGAATTGATTTGAAATAATATTGCGGTTGTGATAGCTTTATAAAGATAATCGCCGTAATGCTGGATAAACGACGAGGTGGGGAAGTTGAGGTGTACGGTGTGGTGATTGATTATGTTAGTAAGAGCCCCTGACAGATTTCCTCCTATTTCCCTTACTAACTTCTCACTTTCTTCCCTGCCTAGGTCAACCAAATCGCTTGGAAGGATAACAGCCTCGTGCTCTTCTTGACCACTCTATTTAGTGGTGATAATGATGAACGCACTGAGAGAAAAAGGAAGCGGTTATCAGGGAGAACCTTAAGAGCAAAGCCGATATAGCGTTTCTTTGGTGATGAGCCTTCCAACGTCATTTCAATCTCGATAATTGCTGCTACTTATAACGATGAAATGAATCATGTTGACTGAGGTGGCCAATTGAGGGCATATATAACCTACGATCACCGTGTTTGCCGGGGAGCTTGGCAGGAACTCAATAGGACCTTCCTTCTCGAAGGGGTGCTTATTAACATATACCTCTTACAGCGAAAAGGGCGCCTAAAATGGAGGCAATTCACGAACCCAAAGGAGTGGAAGAAATGCATTTATAACTCTCTTTTCAACACGTACCACGGTGAAGGTCAGCTACGAAAGAGGAACCGTTCACGGAAGGAAGAGGTCGAAGATGATAACTAGTTGCCGCCGGCAGAACCATTGCCTAGTTACCACGAAGCCAAACGACGAGTTAAATTATTTCCTCGAGGCTCGGCGCTCCCCGTAACTCACTCATGGCTATCCCAAACACCGTTACCTGGAGTCGGGAGCTTAAGTTCTGGTGCCAGTCAATAGGATAGTGTTACAACCGTTGCTCCATGCGCAGCAGCGATGACACAAGCAAATTATGATAGTTATAAATTGGTGACGAGTGTAAAACCGCCCCCAAAGATCGAGACCACCAGGGCATTATCCTCTGTGGGTGTGCTGGGAAATTTAAAGATCCTGATATGACATTGATAGCCATCGCGCATACTGTACGAATTGTGGCCATGCGGTCTTCGACTCTTCGGGATAGAGCAGACTCAAGTATAACCTTTTCGGCGGCAGCATTAATTACGCGCAACTTGCGTATATCGGAGTAGTCTGTCTTTAGTATCAGATTCTGCTCAAGGACCTAGCTTAAAGTTAGCACCTGAAGGTGCTTGCATCAATCGATGAGCGTCACGGCTTGCCTTGCTAAAGCCCGACTGCAACACCAAATCGAGGCCCAGTACATTGGCGGAGTGTTAGCCCCAAGTCAACTTTTCGGGGTCCTGTCATGCCGGCGTTAGCGTTTAATGGCACACAGTACGTGAAGCGGGGCAGCGTGGTGATCTCGGGCCGGGATACACGGACAATGCCTTGATACGGCTTAGTGAGAAGCGCTAGCCGGCACCAACAGTCCAGAGGGTTTGGCACGGATGAGAGGGTTCATCGGTTTCCATACTGTAATGCAGCACGACGCTTAAGCGGCCACGCAGACAAATGAGATGACCTGCGAGCATTGCCCAATGGAAACTCAGCTTGATTAAATGAGGGCAGAGTGTTCAGTGAGGCGAAGCATCAGATCAAGAAACTTTAATCAAGCATTCCAGGCGGCTGATTGGCCAGACGGGGTGGCACTCCAGAATCGAGGGTGGGGCATGAAGACCCTTCACTATTTTGCACGCATTTTTCCTTCGCGACCTTAACCGACTAAATAAGCCATGGCGAGTCGAATGGTGGTGGGTTACTTTGTTGCTCGTTCCTCCGTAGTAAGGCATTCATTCACATGGGAACTTTTATGAGTGTACTGTATGGGTTCCTAGAACCTGGCAAAAGCTCACGACTTCGAGCGCCACAGTTTAGTTGCGGCGCTTGACGGCATGGCGGCGACAAAGATGACACTCAGCTCCGACTCACAATTGGCCCGCACTAGAGAAGGCCAAATCTTACTGGCGTACAAGATTCTTCGCTCCTATGCCATCTAGGGCTTAGCAGTCCTCGCGCTTCAGTATCGAGATGTCCTGTCATGTACAGTCCCTTTCCGTTCATCTTGATCAAACCGGATCCGAGTGGCAAGTGAACTCGTGAGTTTGCTTCACTCACGTTGTACCCAAGGATCACAAGCATGCCAAATCACCCAGGGCTCACATGAAAGTGAGATTTGGTTGGTGCCTCTGGTGTGGAGACTTGTGGTGGACGCTAGTGAAGTGTATTCTGCGCCACGGTTATCCCCAGTCAGAGCCGGCTTCCTGAGACCCTGGATTAGCGTTCCAACTTCCGGGGTAAACTCAGGTGGGCGGGTCTGATCGGCAACAGCGAGTCGTTTCATCTAATTACTGACGACTGTGTACGGAGTACCGACTTGACAAAGATCACTACCGAAACTAGAAACTACTGGCTTTCCAGACTTGTCCTTTTTCGTCCATGATTGTCAGTGAAGCCCTTTCGACTACGACGCTGGGACTTTTTGCTCGGCTTCCTGTCATTGCTAACACCCCCCCCCCCCCCCGGCGCTCGTTCAGCGAGACGAAGCTGGCTGGTTGTCTAATCTTACTTGAGAGCTACTTCAGGAACACGCTATGGAAGGGCGCCTTGGCTCTGGTAGCCAACTGTAATGGTTTCACAGATACATTTGACCGCTGGGCATGCAGTTTGGAGGAGCGACCCTATGGCATCTAATGAATATAAATAGTCCTCCCGGTCCCTGTTGGCTGTCTCGACCGCTTCACGTCCAGAACAATTCATGTCTCCTGTTTGACCCGTTTGTGGTCCTCAGCAGCGCCTCGTCCTCATCTACCTCTTAATATTTATAGACTATCTCCATGACTGCGGACAATTGTAGTTGAGCTCTGTCCTGGAAATCAGCGGTTCCAAGACGAAAGCTGTAAGGTTTGACGTCATGGAAGTTGCACGGGATCATTCCCGTCGCACCAGCGACACCATTCCTGCGCTGTATATTCTCGAGCGAGTATGCTCAATTCCATCATTGATTGGCAGCGCCTTCATTATCAGCACGTTCTGCACAGTTCCGACTTTCCGGAAACCGATAAACCGGCTCATATTCTACGCGACGTTTGGCAACATCATGTCGAACGTGGGCCTGCTGATGGCCGATTCATTCCTCCACAACCCTACCTCGCCTGGTTGTCAGCTACAGGCGTTCCTCTTCCAGACGTAAGAGTTTCTACTCAGCCTGGTGTAGAAACTCGCCGATTGACTGAGTGGCTTAGGTTCATGCCTGCCGACGCATACTGGGCTCTAGCGATGGCTGTGAACGTGTATCTGACTTTCTATCACAAATACGATACCCGGAAACTGCGCAAGATGGATTACATCTACTTGGTTTGTTGTTACGGACTGCCATTCGTCCCGGCCCTGACCTTCATCTTCGTAAGCGATCCTCAGAAGGGGAGACTGTACGGCGGTGCTACGCTGTGGTGTTGGGTGACGCCGAAGTGGATGATCGTTGGCGTGGCCACACTATACTGCCCAGTCTGGTAAAACTTCACCCCTAGTTGCTAATGGCACCGTCGCTGACCAGTACAGGGCCTCGATAGTCGTGACTTTCGCCATCTATATCCGCGCGGGCAATGAGATCCTCCACGTGCGAAGATCACTACGCTACTTTAGAAGCCAATGTCTTGATGATGACCAGCTAGACATGAACGGGACTACATCCATAAATACTACCGAGGTCACCAGAACTTCCGAGTCGGCGTATACCAAATCTCTTCCGAGTCGTGGCGCTGCGTGCTCATCTTTGGACGACTCGCATTCAGTATCAGTCTCGACGGGCGCTGGGCAACGGGAAGTGTCCAAGCAGGGGAATGCTGAGCTCGGGGCTGTCCAACATCCAGACCCCGGTATTCGACGGAATGGGCTGAGTAACATCGACTGTATGTGTCGCGCTGTTCACGAGTCAAACTCCGCCGCTTGGGCCTATGCAAAGGTCACACTCTTCTTCTTCATCGCACTCCTGGTCACCTGGATCCCGCCATCCGCGAACAGAATGTTCCGTCTGGTTCATGGTCACAGTGTTGTGCCCTTGGAAATAATCACCGTCACTGTTCTGCCGCTACAGGGGTTTTTCAACTCGCTCATCTATGCCCTAACATCATGGAAGGCATGCAAGGAGCTATGGACGGGAATCGTTGCCACGCTAAACACCACTGAGGTTAACCAAGTTCAGTCATCACGAATAGATAACAAGTTCAACATGACAAGGCTGGGCAGCCGATCTGAGCCGCCAGGTGAAACGGGGAGTACAACGAGACTAGCCCCTATACAAGCACCATGGCACTAATAACGAGATGAAATGCGGAACAATTGTATAATATCTTAACGTATCTTCTGAGTGATCCCAACTATCCAAGCAGAATCGGCTAATCAATAAGCTGATGGGTAATTTGGCCTTCCATGAGAATGGTTAGTCAAGGCGAAGAAAGCATGGCTAAACCAATTTGACTGGCGTATCTACGAGGAGCGTATGAACTCGCTGCCTAATTTTCGGACGACTGTTGAGCACCTTAAAGTTGTTGAATTACGCGTACACTTCATGGCACTTTTCTCTTCCCGCCCTGATGCAATACCGGTAATCTTCATACACGGCTGGCTAGGATCCTTCTGAAATTTGTTCATATGCTGGAACTACTATGTACCATCCAGGACCACCTAGTGGGCACCACCACCTAATGGACCACCAAAATTTCGATCTTCCCATACAAAATCCAAATATTGATGTCCGCAAAAACAGGCCCGATTCTCAATTAATAGACGAGGCTTTAAAGAGAGTTTCTATAAAGTTATTTGGATTTTACTCTCTGCGTGGTTTTTTGACCTCCCGACGGCTTCGTGTGCGCTGGCAGTGCTTTGTTATGACCGTAAAGTCCTCACGTTCGTCCTCTAACCCGACACCCACCTCAATCATCGACTTGACCTCCTCATCCACATCCACCTCTATTTCTGCCTCTTTTGAATCGGGAAGAGCTCCTCCAGTCGCTAGAGCCTCCGCTAGAGCCATGAATCGTCGGTTCGGGTTCGGTACCGCCTTTCTTTTCTTCCCTCGCCGCAGCTGAGCCATCTGCTCCTCGAGGCCAGTAATCCGCGCATTCTGAACGGCAACCTTCATCTCTAAAGCTTCCAGTCCCTTTGCGATCTTACTGTACTTCCGCCTGGTCGGACGACTTCGGTGCTTGGCCATTTCCCTCACTTGCCGGCTCGTTTTCGGCGTATCATCTGAGTGCAGTTGAGGAGGGCTCGGCGTCTTGAACTCTTCCAGCAGTTTTTCTTTGTCCGATTGAATTTCAGGATGTGCTAGAGCTTTGTAACGATTTATTGGCCAATTTCCAGTAAACCTCCAGCCGGATAAGATAATCTCCTTCCTCATGCCCACCTCCCTCGTTTTCGCGTATGCCCGAATAAAGTTGACTTTGTCAACCGGCGCAGAATCGGTCAAACTAGCCAGGTTTTGGAGTTCTTTCCGATACGCACCTTTGATGACATTAAAAATTCCATTGTCTAACGGTTGTAGACCATGGGAACAATATGCTGGTAGGTAACAGCAGCAGACGTTGTTCAGAAAGCACGTCGCCATCCACTCGTCCTGACTGCTTGTTAATGGCCCTATAGCGGGTAACTCTGCGGCGAAAACACCCAAGTGTTCACCTGCGCATAGCTCCCGTGACCGTCAAGGATAACAAGTCTCGCATCCGATGCATCACGAGGCTCCGTTTGTGGTAGATAAACGTCCTTCAACCACTCGAGAGCAATATGGTTGTCTGTCCAGCCGTTTGGCGATGTGATGTAGTGCCAGTCCGCTATCAATTCGAATTCGTTAAGAAACCACTGCTTCTGCAGATCTTTTCCTTTAAAGATAATTCCCAGTTTCAAAGCACGGCCAGTTGCGGTGACAGCCTCAATAAACGAAGTCCAGGTGCGCGACTGAACGCCTTTCAACATCGCCTTCTTCTTCGGGTCAGAGCTCCCGATCACGAGGCTGTCCAGGCCTCATGGACAACCAATTAGCTATGCCCTATAAAAACCCATAGAGTACTTATAGAAGACTTACCGAAACCCGCCATTATGCCGCCCTCGTCCACGTTAACTGTGTTCTCAGGCTTGATCCAGCCGTACTCGTTCTCCCTGATATCGAAGTACCAATTGACCGCCTTCGGAGTAAATCCGTTAAATCTGGCGGCTTCCTGGCGTTGTCAAGGCTTGGTAGATAGTTGTAGGTGACGCTTGACGAACCTGGTGGTCTAGTGCTTGCCCAGAGGCTTATTATCGCCTTGTTGTTTGAGGATGGCCTCGACACACGCATGGAGCTGGCTGTGCGAGAGAGCATAGCCCAGAGACTCTTGTCGCAGCACCCAACGAATAAGCGTCTCCTCCTGGCTCTTTGAAATACGCTGGTGGGCCTGGATCCGTTCATTCCTGCTCGCTTGACCAGAAAGTCGCCCAGAAAGGGTCGACCGAGGTACTCCACGTTTCTGGGCCACCCCCGTCTGTGATAGGCCTCTATCAGTAATATCGAGTATAGCCTCAGCTACGTCATCTTCGGTATAAACACGGCGAACCATTGCGGAAGGAGTTCCGGCAAGAAAATTACGTGAAAATTCGGCTCAAGTGGATGGAGTCGCGTAGGGTAGATGAGGAGAAATGCGACAAAATTCAAAGGGCTAGAAAACTAGACCACGAGGCGGAACGGGGAAAAGTTAAGCCGATATTAAAATTTCGTGAAAACTGCTATACAACATTGGTATAGGTTTGCGAGTATCTACGTTCTTGGCTGAATGCGATGTACTTGGAAATTCGGAGTTTGTATGGGAAAATTGAAATTTTGGTGGTCCATTAGGTGGGGGTGCCCACTTGGTGGTCCTGGATGGTAAGAAATACGACCCTAGGACAATCTCATGCCATATTATCGTCCCATCATTACCCAGCTACGGGAGCTTAGAGTTATTCACCCAACAGTAGTGGACGAACTGAGTTATGAGACCTCTAACGACAGCCTGTACAACCTTACAGCAGGCACATCTTGCATGTCTGTATCCTCCTTCATGAACATGGGATGTCTTGTGGATTATTGATGATCCTCATGATTACATTATATTAAAGGAGTTTCAGGTTTGCACACAATACGCTATTCCCGCGCCACAGGCGATCACAAACATGCCATGTATTAACCCTGAGCCAGCTCTACTGTCGTATCTTTTCGGTATCTATGTTCTAAATGAGAGATTTATTCTCATACTTTTACAGATGGCATGCCGCTGTTAGATACGAACATGTCTATCAAGGAGGCATGCGGGAATTTCATTCGGGGCTTATGAGGCCAGTGTTGTTATTCTCAACACTAAATTCCAGGTACACTCGCTGGTTCTACATGATTTTATGATATCAAGGCTATGCTTCTCACGCCAACATGACAGTCATTACGGCCAAAGTCGCAATGGACGCCAAGCTCTGTATCTATCTAAGTGTTGACATTTCCGTCCCTACCGGAGCCAATCTTCCCGCCTCCCCAGACTGTTCCTTTCTTACACTTTGTCGATTACCCGGCTCGTAGCTTAGGGTTGGGATAGGGTTAGTATTTACCATCTAAGCTATTCTACCGGGGTGTTTTCTTCTAACTAAGGATATAACTTATGAGGTAAAAGAGAGGAGATGGGTCTAGAGATAAAAGGGAGATATAGAGATAAAAGAAATGTATATTAAGCTTTAGGTTCCCGATTGGGATACATGTCCAGAAAGGTGAAAAGAGCATCTTGTCACACCAAAACTCCACCATAGTGATGCACTAACTGAAATATACGCCAAATAATAGAGAAACCACTAGAAAGCCTGGATCTAGCCGGGAAATAAGTTTTAATCACTTAAAAGGCTATTTATCGGCCACAAACATCAAGAATCCGCAAGTATAGGGTAGCTAGCTGATAAAGCTATATCCCATACCCCTGCCTACAGTAACCAATAAGATCCTATTTAAACAGATAGTGCCAAGACCACTCTTTCCACACACTAGTGCTGACACTCCTTCCATCATCACAACACAATCCTATCTAGACCAATTATTATCAAATACATTCAGATCTTTACCCTAAGTCCATTGAACCCTGATCATGAAGCGAAACTAATTAAAATTCTCTAAAAAGTCCAGGAAGACGAAAACTCGCAGTCTCGCAAAACAGTACGGGATTTATAAGTCGATAATTCGCAGTCGCATCAGAGGCGCGTAGACTGCACAAAGAACGCAGGAAAAAGCCCAATGCTATCGCCTTTATAAGAGAAACACTTAGTCACATTCCTCCTTCACGAAGAAGCCTATATGCATGCTCTTTCGAAGTATAAGCTACGTGATATTGCCGCGATAATTGCCCACCCTGACAAAGAAGCCGCGCCGGCAAGCAAGCAATAGGTACACCAATTCCTATAACACAACCCAGGAGTCAAAACAAAGCCATCTATATCTCTAGAAGCCACTTATTCTAAGAAACTGCTCCCGGAAGCCATATAACGATTCTACGCCGATCTAGGCGATGCGGTATATAGTCTCTCTATCGGATCAGATCGAGTTTACAATATAGATAAACAAGGGCTATACAAGGGGCTCACCAAGTCAGGGAAGGTCATCAGAGTCTCTATTACTTGTCTCTCAATTATTACAGAGAGTAATAACCATAACTAGGTATTAATATTAGGAAATACGCAAGGAAGAAGACTATATCCGACAGTAGTTTTTAGAGGAAATTAGCTCTAAGAGCAGTAGTTTTATAAGGGCTTTCCCTCCTCGTATTAATTCTGGATCCGTTGTAAATAACAGGGTCAGGATTCCGCTAGCGGAACTCTTGTGAGTCGGTCATCTCGAGAGTCACACCTTCTGCGTGAATATCCCTGACTGGCGAATCCCTCCTATAAGACATATTGGCGGTTTGACTGCGAGCAGTGGTGGATAAAAATGATGATATTGAAATTTGATGCATAGGTTTGAAGTTGGGGCCAATCTTGATTTATAACCAGATTAATCGCTTGGTGTCAGGTCTCAGAGTGACAAGCGATTGACAATCCCAATATTTGCGTAATACGGTCTCTGGGCTGACAACGTACCTTCGCCACTTGATTTATTATCTTGTTGCAACAGAGTTTTCTCTGTAAACGTTGCTGATATTATTCTAACTGTATATAACTAAATTGAAGTACTAAATGAAAAATTTACACACGTGAAGAGTTTGTAAGGGCTATTTTCCATTATTTACACATACTGATCACAACTGATTAGAATATTTAAGCGAACAGATTTCTGTATATATGCGATGCTTGTCGTGAGATATCTGTTTATGGCAATGCTATGCGAAGGAAACCCGGCGCTAGCGTTGCATTCATTGCATAAATGTCCCTCCCCACCACATTTCCAGCTCTTGGTTGCATCCACCGAGCAAGGATATACCTAGGAGTCTATTATATCATTATGAAGCTTCAGCGGCAGCACTCTTAAGGTTAGTAACACCGTATACATGCCCTGGACCATAGATTAGGATGTTTTGGAGCGAAAGCTGTAGAGCCGTGCTCTACGAAAACCAAGACTTCCATCAGGTTTGATGGTGGGAGGGCGTTGAGTCAAGGCATCATTGATTTATACTCGTCACGAGGACAAATATCAAGGAGTGGGGCTATTCCGGCGATTTGTCAATATGGCTATCAAATCGACCATCTCGGGGACCTACATGGTGGTCGCGACGAGGGGTTATGGCTAATCAAAATGCACCAAAAAAATGGAACAAAACTCCTCTGCTAAAGTAGGGGGTGATAGAAGTCGCCGCGATATTTACTTTGATAAATTGCAATATTATAGATATGGTGTCCGAAGGTAGTCTACCGTAAACTACGCACCTTAGGCCGCTTCCTCTTCTCCTCATTGTCGTTGACCTCCGTAAGAGGGCTCCATTTCGGGCTTTTGTTCTTAGCTGCACCTGCTGACATTCTAGTCCTACGTACCAAAAGCAATTATCTCCTAAGGGCCCAACAGGCCGGAATTAGGTCACGATGACGGGTCATAGTCAATTAAAATGCAAAGAACAAGAGGTACTTCTACCGCCTCCTAAATTATGCGGTGGTATAAGTACCAGCAGGTCTCCTCATTACAAATCGGTACATCGCGCACCTTGCACCTATTCCATCGAGTGCTAACTGACGCCAGATACAATGTGAGATACGCAGCTATACGATGGGGTGAGTGTATTAAGATGTGGACCCGAATGTGGTGATGTTATTGATTGTCGACTTGATTTTTCTGATCAGTCTGTCAGGGTGGGGTTGGTACAATTCCCCCTCCTTTTCTGGATACAAGAATAATATTGTAATAAAGGAAAGTGGAGCCCATTCCTGTTAGATTAATGATAGCGCCTCGATAAAAGAAACGTGTATTTTGTGGGTCCCCGGATATATCAATACCAGGTGGCGGGGAAAAACACTTGGAAGAAAAAGAACAGAGACAAAAAAGAAGGACGAGCTCCTGGGGGATAGATTGATCCTCAAGTGTGAAAATTAACCTCATTTTAGTTGGACATCAACCCCATTCGCGTATTTAACAATTCCCATCCGCCAATCTAACATCTTTCAACCCCACTTGGGTGTTCTGAACGCGCTTTAACTCAGATGCATTCCACATCCGACGCGTAGCACGTAACAGTTCAAATGACTGCGGACGTTCCGCGTCGGCACCAGACATTCCCGTCAGAAATGGCACTTGGGACTTTTAATGCTTCTTATGCCCGAGCCACCGCTTAAACATCCACAACTATCATAGTCCAAGCCTTGTCACTACATCCCTTCTGCATTCAAACTCCTTCATTCAACACATTCTTTCATCTATTCTTACTCCTGACTAACCCTTCCCCCTAGCTCTCTATATCAACTTCTCTCTTCGCTTCATTTTGAGCAAGCTATCTTCTGAGCACTGTTCCTACGCTACAAGAACGCATCAAGAGCTGTGAGTTCCTCGAAAGATGGCCACAGGGGAAGATGTCTGGGACTCTCTCCCAAAGGTGGAGCAAAAGGCTATCTGGGATGAGACAGAACGCAATTTCTGGGTTAACCTCCGCAGCAAGAAGGATTCCGAGAACAAAAAGATCGAGAAAGATTTCCAGCTCTCAATTAATGAAGTTCGGTTGAAGTTCAGTGATCTCACAGGGCAGCGAAGTCAACTGAAAGAATCTCAATCCCGATTAGCTAGGGAACTCGCCAAAGTCGAGGCGGAACTGGCACGCACCACTGAGGAGTGTGAGGAGAAGGCCAACCGACTCGAGCGCATTGAGCAAGACTACTGCGCGTCAACGTCAGAAGAGAGCAGAAACGCTGCATGATATTTGGTTCAAGATGCGCCGATTCTTCAGACAAAAGAGAGGGGAGGATCCTGATGCTCCAGACGATCTCGGACCCGACTCAGAAGGAATTGTTCTGCCTGAAGTGTTGCCAGAGCTATCCTCAGCGTTTAACGGGCCGATCCCACGAATAGAGCCTACTAATGGCACTGCAACGGTAGTCGACAGACCCGATGAAGTAGATGATGGTCGTATGGAAGGCATTGAGCATCATGATAATGAGGCAGCCGAGACCCTCGTTGATGTTGTTGACGCTGATGGAAACGTGATCGGACCCGTGGAACAGATCGAGCCTTGGAACCAATGGGTTGAGGGAATCCAAGAATTGGAGATACAAAGACCTGTCAAGATTCGCCGAGGACGGCGCTTCAACGCTAGACATCTTACGAGCATTTACGAACGAACTGAGGCGAAGGGGGTCAAATGGCTCTCTTGTATGATTCAAGCTACAGGAGAAATTCAGGCCAAGAGATGCCAGTCATGCGACAAGAACCAAGGCGCCTTTGATGACTGCATTATTGTCGGCGGAGATCTCTTTCAGAAATGCGGCAACTGTGAATGGAATCGTCAGGGATGCCACGGTGCTTCAGGGGACACAATTGACATACTTGCCTCGAGGGAGAGAGCACGGCGGAAGAAACAGCTGGAAGAAGGAGTTCAACAGACTCCCGCAGGCCGTTCTTCGGAAACAATACATCCGACAGTTGAAGTTCAGCCAAGGCCTGAGCCAGCACGTCAACCAGAACCACAGCAAGTCGAGCAGGAGATCCCTGTGCCCTCTCGACCACCTTCACCACAGCCCGTTCTACAGCGTACACTTGAAAGATTCCCTGAACGACAGCCTGGGAGACAACCGGATAGACAGATTGAGCCACAGCCCGAGCGACAACACGAACAGCAACCTGAGCGACGGCCTGAACGATCAATTGAGCCTCACCCTGTACGAGTGACTGAGTGTCAGGCAGAATGGACTACAACACGACAGCCAGAACGGCGCCCTGAGCCCCAAACCGAGCGAATTCTGGTCCGATCCAATGACCGGTTCCATGATGTGATTGCTGCAAGGGCCCCAGAACGAACTGCCGAAGTAGCACCAGTGCAAATCGCTGAACGTCCTCGTGAAATGCCCCATAGACCAATTTATGGTTCACCTCACGGATCTCCAAGCCGTCCGACAACGGCTCCCAGGTCGGATTATGCTCCAGAACGTATGATTGACCCCGTGGACTCGACCTTACCGACACCAATCTATCCTCAACCCAGGCCCTTGGAGACACCACGCTCTGTGCTTCCTTCGAGTGCCCCCCGCCACTCCCCTCATGACATTATCCACCCATCAACAGAGCTCGATGGCTCTACCAAAGACCATCGCGGTTCTGTTCAGGTCCACACACCACGAGAACTTGAACGGATGAATACTACACAAGAGTATCGTATAACTCCTGGGTTTACGCCGGCCAATATTAGAAGTCGACCTCCATCCAGCGAACGAGGAAGACCAACTCCACCATCGTTGCCCATTGATCCTTCATCACAGCCTCCTGAGTCTCCTCCTGCTCTACTATTGGAAGAGATCACCCGAGAGAACATCGTCCTCAAGAATGATGGAGTTGTTTACACTTATCCTGCATGCGTTGCGGGGGTGCCATTGGTCAAGATTAACGAGGAACACCCCTATTGGGAAGCCAACTGGCCAAACGTCAAAACACTTATTGAGCCACAGCTTGCTCGATGGCGCGAGAAGCATCAGGCTGCTATTGAAGCAGGTCCTAAGCAGGATAAGGGAGGCTCTTCAAAGTATCAAATTGGCAGACAGGTCAATCGTGGTATAAAAATTCTCGAATTCCACGAGAAGGGCCCCATCAGCCCTTATCAGTTGTTAGGTAAAAGATATATTCAGGCTGGCAAGGGTGGTATAACCTCATATGACACCCTATTTCGCCTGTCAGAGACAATATCGGAGCTCGAAAAATTCAATCTTGACATATCGCCGGTTGACTGGATGCGACAACGTCTCCACGAACTGATTCAAACTCAGGGTCGCAATTTCAACCTGCCACGAACAATTCACGACTTCTATCATGACTCAAAACTCACAAGTCTTCGTTATAAGCATGGCTTCGAAAACATAGGACGCCCTTCTGGAGCCATGAAAGCTCGCTTGAGCCATGGCAGCCCTAGCACTATACCCAAACCCCCCCAAAAGCGCAAGTCTATGCACTCGGTTACTACTACGCCTCGTGAAGATTCCTTCGTCAACCACTCTCCTCTGCCTGGTCAAATATCCTCAGGCTACAGAACTCCAGCCTCGATCCCGGCCCCTGCTCCTCAGCCAGTCTTCAGCACCCACCTCAACAAGAAGCCCAAATACATGCCACCTGCACATTATCGCCCCGATCACGACGAATTTTATTTTGAGGCTTGGTCCGATACAGATTCATGCAGTGGCGGCAGCATTACTAAATATGATTGGCGTCTTGCTGTAGTCAAGACTCGATTATATACCAGCCACATCAATGTTACACAGTATTGGACCTGGGTAGGTCAGATACAATGCTTTCAACATCAGGTACTCAAAGACGTGAAACCTGCGAAGTGGGGCTTGTTTAGGGACGAGATCGATTTCCATGTCCACATCGCAGAGATTGAGGAAATGGAGTGGAGTATCGAAGCACTTCGCGTTCACATCATTACGAAAAAGGATGTCGGAGAGCTTGCTCCAGATGGCAAGCCTCGAGGCGATGTCATGGCATCTTTCCCACGAGCACGTACAATGCGTCGCTTCCTGTTCTTTTGCAGAGAAAGGGGTATGAAAATGGCTAAGAAGGAGCCGTAAGTGTAGCCCCAGTGATGGAACTGTGGCAAGTAGAGAACTAACCTGGACGATAGTGAGGAACTTAATGACCTGTGGGATTCCATGGTTTCTGAACAATTGCCTGGTCGAAGCGATTCTAATCAACAGTTGGTGGAATGAGTTCGTTGACCACGAGCGACGTTCTTCGAGGGGTAAAGATGGCCCTGTTCTGTATGCCTATGTTTAATCATAATGCGATTTCTTACAGTTCTCTATTGTTTTCTTTCTATCGATCGAGCAGATCATTCCGCATATATCAGCACAGGAATCTGTGTGCTTAATGGAAGTTGTATATGTCGACGCTTTAGCTTCAAGTGGTCGCAATGCGATGGCTTAACTGAGCGTAGGAGGGGAGTAAGGAGACCGAACCCAAGTCTATAGCGTTTGGCACGCCGGCGTTTGTGCTCCTCGGGGAGGACCTGGTAATTTTCGGTGTAGATGGTGTTGCCAGCAAGAAGTTTGCCCAAGATGATATCGTGCTCCATTTACCGGTCAATAAGAGGCTGAGTGATGTTAGTTTCAGGGGCGGAGTACATCGACTTGACAGTCGCGAGACTTTGGAAAACCTGGGTCTTGATCCTTACCCACGGAATAGACACATCCGAGTTCATCGTCTACACTAGATATATAACAAAGGAATTTTTAGAGAAGTTCACGATCCCCTTCAAAGCTCCGCTCGACAATGACGATGCTGCTATTTCTGGCCTCAAGATCGAATACATAAGAGTTCATATTTGGCCAATTCTAACTCTGCGAGAGAGACTTACCGAGGCGTTGAGTCCAGATGTTGTCGGAGCTTTCAAACCAGACGAAATATAAACGTGGGAGAAAGACCCTGGGAAACAGGATGGCGAGAAGCGAAGGTGAGATGTTCTTCCTAAAGCTGTAAACAGCAGCTTAGAGGAAAAGCCTAGGGAAAAGCCGGCAATTGTCTCCAAAAGCTTTGTTTGGACGAGGGTCCACTCGTGGATTTGGTGATATGAAAGTAGAGTTTGATAAGTAACGTTGGATTCTGAGAGGCTTGAACGACCTGTTGTTCCACAGTTGATCCTGTCATGGCCTAGTTGGCGAAATTCGGTATTATATAATAAGCATGCACTGGTCGCATGTCTTGGCATGAGGTTGAATGTCGGGCTGAGGAGACTACCGTCACAGCATTTCCGAATCCGCCCCGACCGTCCAAGGAGACATCAACGGAAGAACATCCCGCTAGCGAAGACCACTATTTGTAGTACATTATCGTGGACACAACAAGCAACGAGGACATTATCACTGAGCATGACATGTCTTTGGCAAGCTTAGGTTGAGTTGTAAACTTGAGTCATACTAGATGGAGACTTTTCTGAAGCAAGAGCTTCTTGGAACTCTTCCTGTTGTGTTTCTGTTTCTAGTTTCTCGATGGAATATCAAAGAGGCCTTCGACGACCATGACGATAATGCGGCCTCATCAAGTACTCGAATTGGAGTGGCTAGACAAGAGCCCACGCCGACGCGACCATGACGCAGCTAGACGATATGAGATGACCGTTCACGACGATTGGGCTCTTCTAGACGATCCCCTTTGGCTGATACGAGTGAAGACAATGAAAGACTACGACGTGGAGAAGCTGGCTGTCAAAACGCTGAACTGACACTCAGTAACGACCAATACCAGGCCATCTCCGAGACCGCACCGGAGAGGAGAGAGCGGGGTGGTTGTATCTTGGTACCTAACTAGCGGAAGTTGAGCAGATGACCTATGTATATATAATAGACATATGGATATAGTAAATAATGATGATTGTTAATGTTTCGTTTTGGAGTAACAGAGCCATTCATTAAACTCAACAGGGGTCAGACGACGGAAACGCGACGCGTTTCGCGTTTTAGGTTTTCTGATTTTATTAACGCTGTATGAGAAACGCAGTGCGTTTCCTGAGGGAGAAACATGGGGCGAAAATGCTAGACGGTGATTGGTCAAAAACAGGAAACGCAATGCGTTTCTGATGATAAATCTTGAGTAGGAAGAATGCAGACGGAATAACGGTTAAGACCATCATGGAAAGGCTTTCCGAGAGATTACGGGTTTGGAGTAGCTTTGTATTACAACAGTATGTGGACGGATAAATAAATAAGCCTGGTTATAACCGGCGACCGTGTGTTTCAGTAACGTTGGGCTTCAAGAGGCCGCCAGCTTGGGCATCTGCGTTGCATGGATAAGCTACCACCACAATAATTGATTTCACTTTTCTGGTCCTTTGGGCGAATGCCACGTGTCGCAGGCAGAAGGGTCATCTGTTGTAAGGCACAACACATCATGTACATAAAGGGCTATCCTTAAGAGTAGGCTAGAACCAGGCTGGCGAATCTATCTACATCTATCTACCGGCATCTTATGTAGATAGATGTAGATGCTTAGTCATAATTTGCAATGTAGATAGATAGATGTAGGCTACATGTAGATGTAGATAGACTCGGTAGATAGACGGTCGGCTAATCCTCGGCCGTGTCGTCGCCCACCTCCAGCAAACCTTCATACCCTTCTAGCAGCCCAGCCCGTAACCATGACCTTACCGTCTGAGTAACGGCAATTGTGCTTGCATCTAAGCGTGACCTCTTGGGCGAAACCATACTACCAGCGGAAGAAAAGGTCCTCTCACACTCAGAAGCCATTGCTGGGACAGAGAGGATGTCAATCGCCATTTTCGCCACTCGCGGATACTCAAATCGCTTCGCAGACCAGTATTCAAGAGGATTGTCGTATGTTGTGTATATGTCTTGCTTTGTAGACAACCACCTCTCCAGTTCGTCTGTGGCTTCGTCATGGCCATGGCGGGTGGATGATATTAATTCGTCTTGGAAGGAATCAAATGGATTGTACTCGCGCTCTCACCGCGGCAGGAAGGTTACTGCTCGAGATTTCCCACTGAGCGGGAAGGTCGCGATAGTCCTCTTCCCAGAGCTTTTGGATGAGCTGGCGTGCCGCGAAAAGCCATTCCTCCTTCTCACCGTAGGCTTTTGTCAAGAACGACCATTGTATACCGGGGTGGAGAACCGTGGCTGCATAGTATATTGGCGTCTCATCAAGCTTGGTGTAGTACTTGTTGAGTTTGGCCCAGGCCGAATTGACGCACGAGGAATAGTAGCTAGGTTCCGCCCGGTGTGTTGCCTCTGTCTTTGCTTTCTCCAGCGTAGAAAGAAGGAATTCGAATGCGACGGCAACCTGCCAAATAATTCCATATTGAGCTTCAACGCCTCCCTTACGAACTCGGAGCTGACAGTCCCCTTCAAGCCGCAAAAGACAGGAATCGAACATTCTAAGAATATCTCTGAACCAACTGAGGGCATCCCAGTCTGCGTCGCTCAGTAGATTTTCTCCCTCAAGACATCGAGGAAGTTGGCTTGGCGGCTGGGTACGGGTAGATCGGGGTCGTTGAAATTTCCTGCTTGATTGAATCATAATGTCAATGAGCTCCTCCAGATAGCGTCGGAGCTTAATTGCTCGCTCAATCATATAATATTGAGGCAACCAGCGTGTGCTGTTGTCAAGGACGACATCAAGAGTGCCTGGATAGGGCTTGTCAGGGTCCTCATCTTGTAATTTCCGCAGAATTGCTGTCGCCTTATTCGACCGATTGACCCAGACGACAAGGTTGTGGAGTTTACCTACTGGACCTCTTTTTGTCCACTCTGCAAAATCGTCCGCATCAAGGTCCTCGAGTGTATTGCTGTCTTTAATGAAGAGGAGCGCTTTGGCGACAAGATGAAGAATATGCCCGAAACACCGAATCCTTCTGCTGGCCGGATTCTGCCACTGGAGCTTGTGGCCTATTGCTTCGACTGCTCCTTCATTGCTTGCGGCGTTATCGAGAATAATGTATCCAACCTTGTTGTTTGCAATCAACTCGAAGTCATCTAACACCTCCATAACAGCGGCTGAGATATTTTCTCCCGTATGCGCTATGGCGATGTTTGGGAGGCCAAGGACGATCTTCCGTGGCTGGAATGTATCTTCATCGAGAAAGAAGGCATTTATGGAGAAGAACGAATGTCTGTTCCGGGACGCCCAGCCATCAAATGCAATATGAACCTGGCTTGGGCTTCGTGATAGCGTGTGGATGACGCGCGATTTGTATGTGTTGAACTCGTCGATGATCCGAGCCCGAACCGTTTCATGGGTCAGATTGGCGGAAGTCTCGTGAACCAAGGGGTTCAGGTACTGAAAGACCTTTTGGAGGCCTTTATGCTCCGGTACGCGAAATGACAGATTTGCATCGGTGATCCACTGGACAACATGGCGCTGGAACGTGGCCTTGTCAAATCGAGTAACCAACTCGTCGTGAAAGTCGTCCCTCTTCCGTTTCTTGGCTGCCAAATCATGAAGGGTCAGTTGATTCGGGGGCCGCTCCTGCATATATCGTGTTGCTTTTGATGGATCTGGATGAAAAATATTGTGGGCCTTGCTGAGATAACCTTCAATGTTCCGAGTGTTGGACGAGACATAAGCCTTTGGCCGGGGAACGCCATGCTGGACACAGTGGCAACAGAGCCATGTATGGGGGCCAGACTCATTGCCTTTGGACCTAGCTTGAACGTCATAGCCGTGAGCCCAAAACCAGCCGATAGCTTGACCAGTTCGAGCTGAGAGGACCCAATGGCTGCGGACAGCTTGCGATACTGCATCCCAGTCTTTGATGATTGAATGGCTGCCGCGAGACGAGGAATTGTGCATAGGCAAGGTTGGGTCTTCGGGACAGGATATTTCCGATATGGTAGTATCGGTTGCGTAACTGAATAAATCGCTTTGAGGTGCCATTTGGGCAATGGTTTTGGGTGGCATCAAGGGCAATGAGAATATGTCAAACCAAGACCCAAGCGAAAAAGGGGGATGGCGTGGGGAAATCGGGAAATGAGGGACGGTTAGGGAAGGGATTGTCAGAGGTACCGATACTTCGGTGCAGGAGGATGCCACTAGTACCGAGAAAGTACAACTACCTCACCCAATTTTCACCGCGGTCTTGGCATCTATCTACATTTCGTCTATCTACCGGACCTCCAGGTAGATAGATAGAAGACCCACATGTCCTCTGGTAGATAGATAGATGTAGATCTACATCTATCTACATCTACATTTCATCTACATCGGTAGATAGATTCGCCAGCCTGGTAAGGTTTCTCTTTGCAACAACGGGAATTGCTGGTACTTCTATCATAATAGAAATTAGGCAGGCAATAAAGTACCTCTTATATAGGCATTTTAATTGGATCGACCCCGCTGTCAGTAAGGCGAGGCTTGTGGGCACTGAGATGACCCCAGATTTGATTTGAGGATAGCGCTGCGGGTCACGTCCAATGACGATGATGACGTCTGAAGCGGGGTTCGCAACACCGGACATCCACCAACGGCCAGAATCTCCGCCAAGCAGTTACCAGGTCTTTCAAAAGTTATAGAGAAGATGAGTAAGAGTATTCCAAGATATTTCCTCATCTAGTGATACAGTCTAGGTCAGGGCTCGGTACCAGCGTTGTGCCAACAGCGCTTCAACTGGGTCACGTGCTAAGTAGCTCGATCAAGTCAGCTGACGTACTGTAGCCTGTTAACACTGAGTGGAGAGATTACTGAGTGGGGCGTACGGCCTCACTAGCCTATAAAACTTGGACCTTCCCCACGCCATAAACTTCGGCTATCACTAGTTTACCCGGTGGCCCCAGTACAAGACGTTTCCCGTAAGCCGTTTCACTTGACCCTTCGTCTACTTCCTTAGCAGCTGCCCAGCAATCCTTTCCCCATCGTATCCGCCACAATGACTGGCATAAGTCCTTCTAATCCGCCGCAGTCACCGGTACACGAAGCAGCAGAAGCCGCCACTAATACGGCCCCAGTTGAAGTGGACACGCGTCCTGTGTGCCTTCCCTACCCCTCTTCTTACGCTATTGCAATCTAATCACCGTTCCAAGGTTAACGACAGTGACTCAACCTTAAGTAGTGAAATGTAAATCACCAGGTCCTTTTCGAGTCTGTTACTTATCGAAGCAGATCAACCTACACTGCGTCTTTGACCTCGAGCGTCCTGAATTATCCCACTGAATTCGGTCGACAATACCATGCCTACAATGCGGACTGTAAGACCTTCGCTGAGTTTGTACGACTTTGTGCGACTTCTGATACTTTACAGCCTATAACTTTCCCAACGACGAAGCAGAACGAGAACGACTCGATCTGACACATTTGCTCATAACTAAAGGCATTGGCAATCGCCTGTTTCTAGCTCCAGTTGACTTAAATAGGTCAGCAAGAGTTTTAGATATCGGTACAGGGACAGGTATATGTGGGTATTATGTTCAGTCTTGCTTTGTGTCGATTCATGCTTACAGAAATAGGGGCCATTTGCGTCGGTGAAGAGTATCCTAGTGCTGAAGTATGTAACGCTTTCCCTATATACGGAGCAAGAATTGCTGACATTCTAGATTATCGGAAACGATTTGAGTGCTATCCAACCCACATGGTATGTTGATCCCGAGCTTGACGTGTAGCAATATTGATAGAAGAAGGGTTCCCCCAAACGTCAAGTTCGAGGTCGATGACGTCGAGCAACCATGGGTCCACGATAAGTTTGACTACATTTTTTCACGCTACATGTCGACTTCCATCCTGGACTGGCCAAAGCTAGTGGAGAACGTTTTTGAGTAATTTAGCGCGAAATGAAGTGATAGCACCTACTGATCGTCAACAGGCACCTTCATCCTGGCGGCTGGGCCGAATTTCAGGACTTTGACCTTCTCTACTATTCAGAAGACGGCTCAATCACGGACGATCATCACCTCCTGAAATGGATGAAACTATTCATCGATACGGCAAGAACGAAGCTGAAGTCGGGGGCCCTGCCCAGGGCCAAGACTTGAAGGGTGGATCAGGCATGCTGGCTTCACGAATGTTGTCCACCGAAAGTTCCGATTGCCTCTAGGATCATGGCCCAAAGATCCACAGTTGAAAGATATAGGCATGTGTAATATCGCTCAACTCTTGGAAGGCCTAGAGGCTTTCTCTCTGAAGATATTCTGTGGAGTTCTGGGCATGCCCATGGACGAAGTCCTGGTGATGTTGGCCCAGATACGTCAGGAATTGTATGCTCGCAAGTACCACGCTCTGTTTGATTTGTAAGTCTACACTTCAAAGCCATCCTAGACTTCATCTAACGCACTCAGCCATGTTGTATATGGCCAGAAACCATAATTTCCAGTTGAGTCTCGACGGGAGCGACCGAATACCGCCATTACTCCTTATGTCTCAAGCTACAAACCCATTCCAGCAGGTTTGAGGTAAAATGCGGCGTCATGTTCTGAGTCAGCCAATCACGTACACCCCATGCCCTACGAGAGACAACGAAAGCATTCGTGCTGTTAGGACATCATGGAAAGGTCATCACCGAGATTCTCTACACCTGACTCTCCAAGGTCATGTAGTGCTTACTCCAGAACGCAGACGTTGCTAGACGTCTGTCATCGAGTGTTGCCAGAAGTAGGAGAGTGTATTGTACATTCTGAATCAATTCGTTCATGTCAGCCGTACATCCTCTGATCTATAATTTACCAATTTAGAAGTTATGCCTCTATCTCTTCATGCCTTGTTGTTTATCCTGACCTCCCCTCCTCTTCAGCTTTGGTTGCCTCTGCCTCTTGTGTTCATCCATTGATGCTCGTCAGCACAATGTTTTTGTGTCTTTTGGATACGACGAACAATATGGCCGCACGCACGACATTTCATTCCGTCTGGTTCTTGTGGCGCAAGATGCGGAATGGGTTCAATCGTATCAGTTGGGTACCGTAGATCACGTAGTTCGTCGTGATTGCGTAGAATGTATCGGGATCTTTCGAATCTTCTCCACTAGGCCCTATCGATGCTCTGGCTTTAAATCGCGATGTCGTGTTTTTAAATGAGTAGCAACCTCATCGGTAACAGAGGCAAACATACACTTGACAGATGAGAAAGCGGTATGTTGAGAGAAGAACGTACGGATAAATTGCACTCCATGGCTCAGATCGTAAATCACAATCCGTCATAGTGTTCGTCATGATGATTTGGCTGCTAATAGTATGATCTAAATAAAGATTACACTTAGATCGATAATGACACCATACAGTATATTGTACTTGTACTTAATAGCACTTTACGCGACAGGACGCGTCGCGTTCTATAGTAAACCCCTGTTCTGATCAGCACTACCCTTCCTGTATGTGGAATAATGTAAAATCAACTCTACACCCTGGCAATATTCAACCCTACTAGGTTTAGAGTGGGCCAATAAAATCAACTCTAGTAAAGTTAATTTAGTCATTAGTTACTTGGCCATCCTGTATGCTGTAGCCATGGGGTTATTTCATTCTGCTCGACGTCATGACCATCAGCCTGGTGATCACGGAGCTTTGGAGGCCACATGTTTAAAGATAGTCAGGGTAGTCAATACTTCATGGTAAATGTGGACGACCGACAAGATCAAGAGTCAATTGAAGAGGGGGAAATCTTTGTTGCATACATACTGGCGTCAGTAGAGCTCTTCCTAAACTACTACGACGCAGTCGCGAAATACGCGCGGTTAAGATTTGATTTGCACGTAGGCGCTCAGGAGGTAGTATCGCTTTGCGCCACCAAAGTAGAGCTAGCTGCGAAAGTTGTGACGAAGGAACGAACCAGCCAATGAGAAGGTTTATCACGCAAGTTTAATCAAAAAATCAGCGGGGATCGAAAACACTGTCCCTCAAGACAAGTCCTTTACAAGTCCTTACCAGGCTATCCTTTTCCATTCGATGCAGTAGAGATCAAAATGGGCAGCGACAAGTGCAAAATAAAATAAAAGGAAGAAGAACATCACCACCTCTATGATCATCAACGAGATTTCGAACAGCCTAAGGCATCAATGGATCAAAACACGGGTGGTCAATAGCTCCGAGCCAGGGTAGTGACGTTATGCTGGGCTTTGATCACGTTTTCACTCCGCATGGCTTTTATTAGAGGAGAACCTCCATGTTGCGAAATACCTCGCGCAACATCATTCTCAAAATTCAAACAAGCACCATGTCCCATTTAGTTTACCTAGTTCGACATGCAGAATCGGAACATAACGTCTCAAAAGACTTCTCACAAAGAGATCCACCTCTCACTTCTTTGGGTCTTTCTCAAGCATCGGCCCTAGCCGATACGTTCCCTCATCCAGGGTCAATCGCCATAATATTCACTTCTCCACTCACGCGCACCCTACAGACGACACTGGCTGGCTTCTCCCATATCCTAAGCAAACAATACCTCAAGAATAATGGCAACGAAGAAGGCACCCGTCTCATTATAGACCAGGACCTACAGGAGCGAAGCGACCTTCCCTGTGATACCGGATCCAAACGTTCTGCGCTAGAGATAGCTTTTCCGCTCCTTGACTTCAGCGTCTTGGCTGAGGATTGGTATATCAAGGATGGTCCTCACGCGGCCAACGATTCTGCTGTTGCTTCACGAGCTAAAAGATTCCGAGAGAGATTGCGGGACACGGTTCAAGACATCCACGGGAGCGAAGATCTCGCGAATACGCCGAAAAATGTTGTTGTTGTCACACATGGCGTATTCATGAAGTATCTTTGTGGAGATATGACGATTGATCTTCCTAAGGCAGGCTGGAGGACCTTTGCGATTGCCGACGGAGTTGACGGTGAAGCTGTATTGAATCCTATCGAATAAACTATACGGTCGATCCTCGAATCGAAGCATTAGGCCATATTGTAATGTGACTTGCATAATAATCGCAACTGCCAGGCTCGAATAAGAATCCAAAATATGAGTCGTCGTAGTGATAATAACTCCGGGCTTTAATGCTCAGACTTGCCTATCCTGATATCATATCCGATATGATAAATTATCCTGATATCAGGATAACACACTATCCTGATATGATATCGGCTTAGCAGGATAGCAGAGATGATATCAGTCTAGGAGTTTTAGCAGCTTTAGCAGAGATGATATGGCGACAGATATGTCTAAGCATAAAGGTAAATATTTCATTCAATTCTAATCTAGATCATCATCCGAATCAACATGAACACTGCCGTTTATTTCACCGTCCACAACAAGCCCTCTACCACCACGTGATGATGGTATAATGAGTCCTTCACGCAGCCAGTTGCCGATGCATTCAACCTTCTCCAGATTAACACATGACATCCTTTCCCGATCCCATGATAAAGTGCGTCTTCCTCCACTGAATGCAGACTCGGGGTCAGCAGAACCAGGGGGCACAGACAATATGTCAATGGCCATGCGACTGAGACGCGGATATGTCCGAACCTGATCCCTCTGACACCACCAGATCAGAGGAGAGCCTTCGATCTTTATCGGCTGGTTGTGGATAAAGTTTTCGAAGTCATCTACGTCCCTGGTTATGTCCTCGGCGACCATAATCTCGTTCAGAAGCCGATCAAGCTCGTTTGAGTGCCCTTGCTGCGACCTAGACGCTTCGCTCAGTGCCTGGGCAGGTCCGAGGGTGGGCGCCATCTTGTATTCTTCCTCCCATATCGAAAGTGCGTCCCCTAATGGCAGCCTCGACCCATTCTCCCTTCCAGTTTATTTCAAGGTATCGCGCTCGCTTCGACGGATCAAGGAGAAGGGCAGTTGCGTAGATAGGGGACTCCCCGGATAAAGCATAGTACTTATCGAGTACGAACCAGCCCATATCAATAGAGTGCAACATGAGAGGATCATGTGTCTCCTCTGCTTCATAGAGCTCCTAAAGAGAGGATCAGAAACTAGTTGATTGAGTTAGGCGAAAGCTGAGATGATACCTTCTTCTGTTCGTAGTGGCGAAGTAATATATCCATGATCATGAGGTTTTGCGAGAGCGTCGCCGTAACGCCTTGAGCCCACAAGGTCGTAGAAGTGAATGGTTGGAGAAACGCGTGCGGTTTCTCCAGGTAATCCCAATCAGAAGAGGTGAGAATATTGTCACCTAGAGCTTTGTCGTAGTCAAGTAGGAACTGCTTTACTTGCTGCTTTTTCCTTATCAGGTTGTCGATCATCCTGTGCCATGAATTCCAGCGCGTATCGTTATCAATACCAAGCCGTAATTTGATGCGCTCATCCCATGCATCACTGTGGATAGGTGAGTTACGTAGTCACAGCCCGATCCGGTGTAGTTTGCGCAGCGCTGGCACCATAATCCAGCCCCCCCTTCTGGTATTGTCTGACTTATTATCTGATCTCGGTGGAGGATTTACCTTCTGAATGGAAGTTCTTTTGCATCCAACGCCGCCAGTATGCTCCGTCTGAGCTTCCATATGATCTGGCTGGTTTGTCGTATCACCACCAGACGCGTCGTTCAGGATGAAGCTGAACGGTTTGTAGAGCTCATCCCCAGTGATATCGCTAGCAGCATCGAGGGCGGCTTGAAGTGCTTCACGTGAAGACGCGAAAAGAAAGGCTTGAAGGGATAAGTTGATAACATGAAGGATACATCGGATACGGTGCCGTTTTGGATCCCAGTTGATCTGCTATAGATTAGACGACTAGATAGGAGAACAAAGCTGGACTTCGACGCACATTGCGGTCCTGCCTAAGCCTTGTTGATAAGTGCTGCAAACATGTGTCGTTTGATGCCGCATTATCACCCGTATGGCAGCCGAGCTGATTCGCGATATCGTAAATATCGAGTGTTGAGAAGATAATCCGAGACTGATGTTCACCGGAATGGCTGTGTCGAATCTCTGGTAGACTCAAAAGCGCTCGTCTGGGTTGGTAATCTTCGTCAACCCATCGTGCACACACTGCTAGCACACCATGGCGGTGCGGCGATGTCCAGAGATCAGATGAGATGTGGACCTTTGAAACGGCGCTTTGTAACTTAGCCTTTAACTGCGACTGATAAAGGCTAAAATTCGCAGTAATATGACGCATCGCTTCATGCCTCGATGTCATTATGAGGTCTTCAATTGCCGGATTACAGGACAGCATGACGTCCTGCCTCTCATCCCATGTAACTGCCGAAAAGGGAAGACGACGATGTGTGAGAAGGCCAACCATGCTCTCAGTATATCGCTGAGGATTGAACACTTTGCGGAGGGCCGATTCTGATGGCGTTGCTGTATAATAATTATCGACTCTAGCTTGCTTTAATGGAGGTCCCATGTCCGATGATCGTTCGAGTACTGTAATGTCTGAAGAGTTAACGATATCACGGTGTTTGCGTTTGGCGTGGTATATGGCGTTGTCTCGTTTGGGGTTTGACCAGGCCTGATCAGAAGAACAGAGAAGGCATTCATAAACCACTGCTCCCTTCGTTCTGCGCTTCCCTGATGGTCCGAACTGACCCTTTTTGGGATATGTCGCACGGAATATGCAATCGAAGTTCAGGACCTCAGATGATGCTGATTCTACATCAACAGTAGGGCCAATAGTCATCTGGGGCTGTGAGGTGAAATCTGTGCGTTGCTGTGATGAAGAAGCCATTATTAAGAGTAGCAGAGGCACAGAATAATACAACGTATTATATCTACACACTTGAGTGATGTTTGAGAGATTCGAAGATTGTAAACATGGGAAAATCGGATGTTGTCAGGCGATAAAGTGGCATCCGACCAATCAGAGTGTGCAGCTTATCCTGGTATCTATCCTGGTATCTATCCTGATATCAGGGTAAAAGAGCCTAGCTTTATCCGATATCCGATATATATCATATCAGATATAGCAGGATAGCAGAGATGATATCAGGATAGTATATCAGGATAGGCAAGTCTGATTATAGATAATACAGCTGCTGGCAGCCTCGAGTTTAATGTTGTTAAAGCTATTCCAACAACCGATAACAAGGTCAACCAGATCGCTTGGAAAGACAATGCGCTTGTGGTATTTCTGACGACTGTGTTTAAGGGCAATGAAAGGCTTGACTGCATCAGGAAGAACCAACAACAGACCAAATGCAAGCAAGACCAATACAGCGTTTTTTTGGTGACGACCCTGTTAAACAGGTTTCTATCCCATCTATTGCTGCTATCTATAACAACGTGATGAATGCCGTGGATTGAGGTGACCAAATGAGAGCTTATTGGGGCCTTGACCGTCGTGTGCGCCGAGGCGGCTGGAAAGCCCTGGCTTGGGACTTTCTCCTGGAAATTGCCCTTGTAAATAGCTTCATTTTGCAGCAGCGAGGGCAGCCGCAATGGAAGGCAGAGATGTCGCAAGGCAGTTGGCGGCAATGGCTTGTGAATGATCTTATAGAAGCGTATGCACCGAAGACGCAATCAAGAAAGAGATTTCGGACTGGAAACGAATTTATGCCTACATTACAGCACACTCGCGTTCGCAAAGGAAAATCTGAATGCCTTGCCTGTCAAGGCCTCCGGCTAGGTCAGCGTCGGTCTCGAAGATCAAGGGCAGCATTATCTGCGATTAGCGGTAACAGTCGAAGGGCGCCGCAGTCACGATATGGATGTCAAGAATGTAATGTAGCTTTATGTAGACTTGGCAATTGCTGGGACCTTTGGCACAACCAAAGTTAGGCGGGGATAAATGTACCTTTGATTTAATGCATTTTTATTGGCTAGCCCCGCTGCTGGTACGGAAGTGGAGGCTTACGACAGTCAAAGGGATAGTTATCGGTTATCACTCAGATATGGATCTGGATCTATTGGTACTCAGCCCGAGCCTTTCAAACGAAGCAAGCCCACAAATGAGAACATCCTTAACGCCATTGGAGTGGCCAACATAGGGATCCAGTTTCTGGCACTCCGTCCAGTTTTCGTACTTTCCATATGGATAGCGATCTGACATTACCTTCAGAAACTCCTGTTTCCACTACTGTGTGTTGCGACATGATGTGACAGCCACAACTGCGCGCAAAATTGCACTAGCGCCGGCATCTCGGATATGTCTGTGTCGGCTGTTACCGAGTATCCGCGAAGGATCCTCGTGATTGTTCGGAGGGTGGGGTGTGGCTGTGAACTATAATCTGAGGATTTCGGCATTAATGAGAACGCTGCATCCCCAGAAACGACAGTCGAGTCATGATACTGCTTGGATTCCACGAGCCGGGATAGATAGGGAACGCCCTTAGGCATCATTGCTGAATACGTCGCTTAAGGGAGGGCGACAGCTTTAGTTTGGGTGGGTGCTTACCCCGCTCTTTGTTGTTGGTAGGTGTTGAGAATGCAAGAGCGCAATCTGACCCCAGGTTGCTGGACCTCGACTATTATCGCACTTGAACGTATTGTTCAAATTGATTCATATGTTGCGTAATCGCCTATAAGAAGATGAAGATATTGAACATCTCTACTATCTGCCGCAGATGTAATTTAGGGCACTAAGAAAAGAAAATCGGCATAGAATAGTGCATGAATCGTCAGCATTTAATTTAAAATACGAGAACTTTTAGTACGCTGCATCGCATTTCTCGCACCTTAATTGATAGGTTTAAAGACATGAGAAAACTTTCTTAGTTACCCGCCATACAACCAATGAGAAGGAGGTTTACTGACATTAACAGCCAACCCTGCGA
Organism: Fusarium oxysporum f. sp. lycopersici 4287; assembly: GCF_000149955.1. Classification (NCBI taxonomy): domain Eukaryota; kingdom Fungi; phylum Ascomycota; class Sordariomycetes; order Hypocreales; family Nectriaceae; genus Fusarium; species Fusarium oxysporum. The sequence continues at coordinate 6,422,926 of NC_030986.1, forward strand.
AAAGCATATTAGCAGCCGGTTTAATAAACGTCATCATACCCGCGAGGCCTGTATTAGTATACCGTACAGAGTCATGAAATTGGGTAGTGCTTATGGGTCCGGCATTTATAGTGCGGTTTCAGTCACATGCTGAGATATCCAATTAGTACTTATATTAAATTCAAGTCTTCTCTTGCAACCATTCCATAGCCAAGGATTCATCTATTACCACTACAGTAATTGTGTGACCTTCCTTGGCGTTAAAACATGTTGACGTTTGGCCAAGCAAGCGACAGCAGCCCATCAGTGGAATTCTTTTTCGCTGGCTGTATAGCAGTCACCCTCTATAATGCCTTGGAAATCATTATTTTAATCTTTGTTACCTTTAAGAGATTCTCCGGGTGGTATTTCTGGAGTCTTTTAGTCGCAAGCCTTGGCCTAATCGTCGCCACCATTGGCTTCTCGACCTACTTCTTTGAAATAACCCCTCACACGTACCTTCAAAGCGCCATTACAATTGCCGGATGGTGGGCCTTCATCGTTGGGCAATCGCTTGTCTTGTGGTCACGACTTCATCTTGTCCTCCAGAGCCCCTGTATCCTTCGCAGTGTCCTGATAATGATTATTATCAACGCTGTTATCATTCTTATTCCCACGACAGTCTTAGCATTCTGCTATAACATCGTTCCAGTCCCGAGGGCAGTCGAACTCGGATATAAGGTTATGGAGCCCCTCCAAATCACCATATTCTGCGCCCAAGAGTTGATTATATCCGGGCTCTACATCTGGGGAACGGCTAAGATCCTGACATACACGTCAGAAGAAAGGAAACAGCGATTGATGGCAGAGCTCATTATTATGAATGTGGTTCTTATCATCATGGACTTCGTTCTTCTAGGCGTCCAATATGCAGGCTTTCGAATACTTCAAAATGTCCTTAAATACTTTACGTACAGCATAAAGTTGAAGTTCGAACTTGCAGTACTCGGCAGATTAACAAAGTTCTTCCAAGACCAGGAACTTATTCTTACTTCATGTAAGTTTAGCATATCAGGCTCTATATATTGAAATTTGGCTAATAGTAATTAAGCATTAAATTCTGGCATTACAAGGATAATAACCTAGCTATAGTAAAGTAACTATAAAGATAACGTGGTTGATAAGCATGCTGACCATCCAAGTATGCTGATCAAAAATCCCTCATCCTACATCTTAACCATTTGATCAATTAATTCTCAACCACTAAACATGCCTCAGCCATCAAATGAAGCTAGAATCCTTCTTGCACTTCAGGCCCTTCAAAATAACCCAAAGCTAAGCCTCCGACGCGCCGCAAAAATATATGAAGTTGGCTTCGGTACTCTCCGTAACCGACAGAATGGCATTCAATCACGAGACGCGTGGGTGCCAAAGTCACGGAGACTGACTGATCTAGAGGAACAGATAATAGTTCAATTCCTCCTTGACCTAGATTCGCGAGGATTTCCTGCGCGACTGCGTTTTGTAGAAGAAATAGCCAATTCTCTGCTTGCCGACCGTGACGCATCATCTGTTGGCAAGCGTTGGGCTCATAACTTCGTCAAGCGACAACCAGAGCTAAAGACGCGTTTATTTCGGAGATATGACTACCAGAGAACCAAATGCGAAGATCCGACTATTATTCGTGGCTGGTTTAGGCTTGTACAGAATACAATTGTGAAGTATGGTATCCGATCAGATGATATCTGGAACTTTGATGAGACTGGCTTTATGATGGGCCTCATAATGGCCGGAATGGCAGTCACAGGCTCAGAAAGGCAAGGAAGATCAAAATCAGTGCAGCCTGGAAATCGTGAATGGATTACAGTAATCCAGGCGATTAATGCGGAAGGTCAATCGATCGCGCCGTTCATCATTGGTGCAGGCAAATATCACCTTGCTAACTGGTACCGAGAAAGCAACCTCCCGGGCGATTGGGTTATTGCAACGAGCCAAAATGGGTGGACAAATAACGAGCTAGGTCTTGAGTGGCTAAAGCACTTTGATCGGTCTACAAGTAACCGATCAGTTGGTGCCTATCGTCTTCTGATCCTCGATGGCCACGAAAGCCACCACTCTGCTGACTTTGAGAGATACTGCCAGGATAATAAGATTATCACGCTTTGTATGCCACCTCATGCATCTCACCTACTTCAGCCTCTTGATGTTGGGTGCTTTGCAGTGCTGAAACAGGCTTATGGTCGACAAATAGAGCATCTGATTAGATGCTCTATAACCCACATTTCCAAGACCGAGTTCTTCCCGGCCTTTTATGCCGCCTTTAAAGCTACTTTCACAGAAAGCAATATCCGGGGGGGTTTTAGAGGAGCTGGACTTGCTCCTCTTGACCCAGAAGCCGTGATCTCAAAGCTTGATGTGCAGCTACGAACCCCAACGCCTCCTGGGGAGGTCAGCCAACCATTAACCCCATGGGTTTCAAAGACCCTAAAGACAGCAATTGAGGCTCAATCTCAGTCTGAATACCTCGAAAAACGAATCAGAAGACATAAAGGCAGCTCCCCAGAGTCAATAATAGAAGCTTTAAAGTCAAATACTAAAGCAACAAGGGCAGTTATGCATGAGGTTGTCTTATTGAGGAATGAGGTCCGAAATCTTCGAGATGCAAATGAGATACTAAGCCGGCGCCGGAGGGCAAAAAGGACTAGACTACAGAAAGGAGGGGCAATGACTGTACAGGAAGCATCGCAAGTAATTGATCAGATGGATGTTGATGCGCAGATAGTGGCCGAATCATCGAGAAGTGGTGGTCGAGGAAGGTCAGAGCGACCGGGTGGTCGGCGTTGTGGTGTATGCGGCAAGGCCGGGGCATAATGCAAGGACGTGTCAGGTAGTGATTGAGACCTCTGGGGAAGAGTATGGTAAGTAGTTTTAATTGATCAGATGGTTTATTATGTTTTTAAATGGATTTAAAGTTTAGAGGCTGGAATTTTTGATCAGCATACTTGGATGATCAGCATGCTTATCAACCACGTTATACTTTTTAGTATTTATGCTAAATTATTCTGCAATACTCGCTATATTAACGCTTTCGTAAAGCTTAACAAGGGGTTAAGCAATTACAGACAATATGGCGGTCGCTAAGTGAGCGCAACTGCATACCAGATTAGGCCTAAGACGGCGCCCATGATGATAATAACTGGAGGGCTCAAGTTGAATGAGTAGCCGAAGACAAAGCTCGATGCTGTCACAACAACCCACCACGGCTCCTGTGCCAGACTCGTTCCCTGCTGAAGACTTTCAGCAATATACCCGATTTGCCACAAGCGATAGACCGCGGTATAAATGAGTCCCACGGCACCGGCGTTGACACCCCTGAGAAGGGACTTAACCCACCTCAGACCACGGATAGCGCTCCAAATACCCATTGTACCATGAACTGTAATAAGTCCAGGAGCAAATATGCCAATAAACCCAAGCATTGCTCCAACGGCCGAATTGTATCCACCATTAAATGCTGTCAAAGCGCCTAGGTATACCGCAAAGTTGAAGTTGGGACCGGGAAAGCTCTGTTGGATCGCAAGGCCGATAAGGAAGTCGCGCGGACTAACCCAGCCTTCAGCAACAACATATTCGCGGAGCAATGGAATGACAACAGGACCTCCGCCAAAAATAATGGTCCCTGCAAGGTACATATTGGCGAAGAAGCTAAAAAGGTATGTCTTGACCCGCAATTTTCCACGAAGGACCATAATCACAATGAAGGTGATGAGAAAGAAGACAATAATTCCAAGGCCAAAGCTCCAGGAAAAGTTAAGGGACCGCTCTGGTGGGATAACGCGTGGTTCTGAGTCAGCCTCTGAATGTGAATTCTCGGTGATTGGGAGCGTCTGCGCATTGTTTTCCTGGCTCGTGCGGGATACCACGTCATCGTGTTCCCTGGTAGTGCCGAACGATGCAGCAGTGGTAGTGGCATTGTTGTCCTGATCGGCAGATCGCCCCTGTGGAAGTTCGATGGACTCCGGCTCTTGTGCCCTAAGCCGTTTTGTGGGGTTCTTCATCAAGCCGACTATAGTCTTGATAGGGCCATGAAGCCAGCGATAGTCATGGACGACGGTTGCACAGCCGGCCACGAACATCAGAAGAGGAAAGTACCAGAGCGCATTGTACAGAATCCCGGCCGCACCTCCAAGCAAGACGAGTATACGAGTTATTTTATCAGTGATGGCTTTTTCTGATAGTTGAACAGCAGCGACTGCGATAATGCCCACAGTTGAGGCGTTGAGCCCGGAGAGAAGTGCATAAACGGGTCCGGGAAGAGTGTCTCCAATATTGGAGACGCCAATAGAGAGACCATACATTCCCAAGGCCCCAGGCAAGCTAAGGAAGGAATTAGTTACTTCGGTAAGGAGAGTGCCTGTGTGTTTGCGGTTGCCTACCTCCAGATGAAGAAGCTCAGTAAAGCAGGAAGAAAACCATCATGAATCAGGTTAATGCAGTAGTGCATCTTGGTGCTGCCAGGGCCAGAGAAGGCCTGGCAGACGCTGAAGAGTTCCTGATACTGTATCTCGATCAGCGCTACTGTTCTTCTTGCAAATAAACCATAAAAAATAGTTGCTTACCACTTGATTGTCAATCCATTGCAGCTTATCGACGAATTTGTCACGGAACTAAGACAGGGGAGGGTATTCATTAGCGCTTGTCATTTCTTGATGCTTAGATGCGCCGCTAGGTACGCATCGCCAAAGAATTGTACAAGTACTTACGATCCTGAAATGCACTGGGGGGCCGCCGAAGGATGTGAAACCAAGGTGGTAATTGGTGCTGATGGTATTCCAAAACTTGGCCTTCAGATTAACAGGTCGCCAACTTCGCCAGGCCATACGGGACCGGACTGCCATCCTGAAATCGTTATAGAAAAGGGGTGTATGTCGAAAGTCGGCAAAATCTTCTGGGGACCATTGAACGAGCAGCTCTCTCTATGTCAATTCTAAGGTATTATATAGAGTAGTAACTAGGGATTTAAGAAGGCGCAACTGCACCAACCAAAAATTGGCTTACTTTAAAGCACGTGGGGTTGCTGAATCTTAGCTGTCCCAGGTCCCGGTAATTTGACTCCGTCCAGCACCAATCAAGCTGAGGGAGTGACTGACTCACGCCAATCAAGGTCCTGGCTTCCTGGCAGCTGTAACCGTAATTATCCCTTACCTAAATGAGGCCGTGCGAATGATAATGGTGGACTTACCTGTCCTGCTAAACGAGCAGAGATAAGTCAAGCACTAAAGCCCGGAGTTATTATCATTACGACGACTCATATTTGGGATTCTTATTCGAGCCTGGCAGCTGCGATTGTTACGTAGGTCACATTACAATATGATCTAGTGCTTCGATTCGAGGATCGACCGTATAGTTTATTCGATAGGATTCAAAATAGCTTTACCGTCAACTCCATCAGCAATCGCAAAGGTCCTCCAACCTGCCTTGGGAAGATCAATCGTCATATCTTCGCAAAGGTACTTCATGAATACGCCATGTGTGACAACAACAACTTTTTTCGGCATATTTGCGAGATCTTCGCTCCCGTGGATGGCTTGAACCGTGTCCCGCAATCTCTCTCGGAATCTTTTAGCTCGTGCAGCAACAGCAGAATCGTTGGCCGCGTGAGGACCATCCTTGATATACCAATCCTCAGCCAAGACGCTGAAGTCAAGGAGCGGAAAAGCTATCTCTAGCGCAGAACGTTTGGATCCAGTATCACAGGGAAGGTCGCTTCGCTCCTGTAGGTCCTGGTCTATAATGAGACGGGTGCCTTCTTCGTTGCCATTATTCTTGAGGTATTGTTTGCTTAGGATATGGGAGAAGCCAGCCAGTGTCGTCTGTAGGGTGCGCATGAGTGGAGAAGTGAATATTATGGCGATTGACTCTGGATGAGGGAACGTATCGACTAGGGCCGATGCTTGAGAAAGACCCAAAGAAGTGAGAGGTGGATCTCTTTGTGAGAAGTCTTTTGAGACGTTATGTTCCGATTCTGCATGTCGAACTAGGTAAACTAAAGGGGGCATGGTGCTTGTTCGAATTTTGAGAATGATGTTGCGGGAGGTATTTTGCAATGTGGAGGTTCTCCTCTAATAAAAGCGCATGCGGCGGGGTAGCTGTGACCCAACATTCGTACGGAGCACTTGTGCCCCAAACCCGACCAATGAAGATTCGGTTCAAAAGTTTGCGGCGCAGCACAGTCGCTGTTAGATTGGCGGCTGGGGAATTGTTGGATACGCGAATAGGGTTGATGTCCAATTAAAATGAGGTTGGTTTTCACATTTGGGGGTCAATCTAGTCCCCAAGAGCTTGTTTTTTCTTCTGTCTCCTTTCTGTCCTTCCAGGTGTTTTCCCCCGCCACCCGGTATTGAGATATCCGCCTGCCGTATTCCTCTATTCTATATTCTCGTGTTCCGTTCAATCTGATATTAAATGATAGAAAAGATACCCATAACCTGCAAGAGCTTCTTCTATCGTTCATCTTCCTCAATCTTAATGGCACCATCTGGGGCCATGACTTTGTACTCCTCCGGTGTCGCTATTCTGTACAAACTACCTTTCTTGTCCCTAGTCTACAAATAGAAACTGCCCCGCGGCTGCACCCATGATAACTAATAAGAGTGCAGTGTACTTATTAGTAAACTTGTAGAGAACCGCCAGGGCAAGCATGTACAGAACCGCCGCCGGGCCGACCTGAGCGGTTGTGTCAATTACCTCACCAATTGGCTTATCCTTCACCCTTTCCAGAGAGCCTACGATACTGGCCTTGAGGATCTGCGCCGCGATGATTGCTATAACGCCAATGACCGAGCCACATAGGCCGTCAAAGAAGCTAGCGAGGAACTATTTGCCGGAAGGTGGCCGTCAGCGAGGTTATTGCTAGACCTGTTGATAACGGAAGTGATAGTGACGAGGAAACTAAGGAAATCAGAGCTCCGCTTACCTTATTTCGAACCAACTTTTCCAACAACTCATGCCCCGCAATGGTAAACAGGAAACAGGGGAAAAACATTCCCAGAGTGATAATAATCGCCCCCGCAAACGCGTTGCCAATCGACCTATCCAAGTATGCGCCCTGAAAACCCACAAACGTTGCAAAAATAACCAGCGGTGCCGGCAAGATATTCCCAATGGCAATGCCATCAATGAACACGCTCTGTGGGAGCCATGCCCCCATCAAGACGGCCTCAACCTGCACAAACGGGATGGCTGTATACGCGCCGCCGAATGAGAGCGTGCCGGCCACAAGGCCTAGCACGAAGAGGTTGATCAATGACGGTGTCTTAGCGATACCGAGGGCCAACGACACTGGTGAGGGTACACCACGGAAGACGACATAGAGTGCGTAACCGACATATTGAAGGATGAAGAGCGCGGCCGCAGGGATCCAGAGGCGCCGAGCGATAAAAGTATAGATTATGCCGTAGAGTCCAAGGGAGATGAAACTATGAAGAAGTAATGGTGTCAGCGTACTGCCTAAAAGCGTCGTAATAGATTCGGGCGTCGGCAGAAAGCATCTGTTGTATAGTTATGTTTAATCTAGAGGTACGGGAATACTGACATGTTTATCCGAAGTGCGCCGTTGATGGCCGTGCAAATGGCTGCAATCACAAGAAACGGGTCCACTTTTCTCGTACTGTGCTTTCTCACCGAGTGGTCAGCTATCTTGTGAGTCGCTCTTAAGATCTGGAAATAAGTGTAAGAATCAGATGACCGAAAATGCGCATAGTGTTCCAATAGATGAGACACCTACCATTGCCGCGACGATAGGCTGCAAAGCCCGAAACGAAGCATTGAAGTACTTATTCTCAAAACCAGCTAGGGTATACAAATAACTAGCAAGTAGCATCAAAGCAAACCCGGGCAGGATGAATGCCATACCTGCAATAATCCCGCCTATCCTACCCGCAGACAAGCAACCGAAGAACATACATAATTCGGCAGCCTCAGGCCCGGGGAGGATCTGATAGACGGAGAAGACGCGCTGGAAGCGAGGGAGGGTGATCCATTTGTCCTGGACCACAAGCCTTTCTTTGATCAGGGCAATCTGCGCGACGGGTCCGCCCCAAGCAAAGAGGCCAAAGTTGTAGAAGAAGAACCAGAAAAGTTTCGGATACGATAGTTTGGGGACGTTAGAGTTATTTTCAAGGCCCTGGTCGTCTTCGGTACAATGTGTATCAGAGGCGGGTCCGCTGCAGTCAGGCTGAAAAGAGTCAACCTTCTGAGACTCTTCATCCGCTTTCTTGTCGTGCAACTTCGTCGCAACTGATAGCGAGGGTGTAAGTTCAGCCACCATTGAGAACAAAGGTGTTGGCGATTGTTTAGAAATCCTAGTCCTCTTGTCCTGCGGGTTGAAGAGAAATCTGATTACGGTGAGTAGCCCGCATCGCCTGGCTTTTATACGAGTAAACTTTTATGCTCTTCTAACTCTTGCTAGGGAATATTGAGAAAGAATGGACGGACAGGAAAGCTTTGATTGGCCAGTAGGCTACAACGGTACTCACCGTTCCTGGATATGCCGCATCCCAGGCCCACAAATTGAACCTAATAAGATTGGCTGACTATTTGCAAGCGGGTCGCTGATCAGGCTCAAGCGCAAACCTAATTTATCCCCTCAAAGCTCAGGTCGAGACAGAGACTACAACGTTAATTGGCTGGCGCAAAGCACTAATAGCAATCTTGCATGCATGGTTCAGCCCCAGTGTAGTATCGCTACAGTTTAATCATCTCCTGAGATTTCCATGACATTAATCAACCTGTCTCTAAGCAACCCTATCCATCATAAGGACATCTTAGTGCTTCGAATAGTCTCTGCGCCACACTTCCTCATCGTATTCCTCCATCAGGTCCGTAAACTCTCTGCCAGCGGCAGCCCAGCCGAGGACCCCCTCAAAGAGCGCATAACTTTCGATGTCCGAATCACCCTTTTACAAGCTTCGAAATCGATCGACCAATCGATTTGATCGATTCGATTAATCGATTCGATTTCGATTTCGACCGATCGATTACAAGTCCTGATCGATCGATTTGATCGTCGATCGGGTGGACCATATATAAATCGGTGAGGTGCAGGGTAGGCTGCCCTGGATTCTGCCTCTGTGTGGATCGCAACACGTCGCATGTCCCACAAAGCATTCCAATGCGCGAGGCGCGATTGGTGGAGAGACGCTGCTGTGAGAGCTTCTAAGGAGGAAGGCGTCCCACCACCTTCCTTTTTAGGATTGCG